>NC_086283.1:78751939-78772720 GCF_021018805.1 Prinia subflava | reverse complement strand
CATCTAAACAAGTTTGATATCATATACACTAAACAGAGATGGAATAATTTTTGAAATTAATAAAATCACATGAAAACATACAGATTTCTGGTTCATGTTTTCTTGCTGGCTCATGCCACATAAATGAGATAAGATATTAACCAGCATACTATTACTGTGACACTATCAAATATTGATGATTTCTCCTTACTGCATCTAGCAGTGCTTCAGCAATACTGTTGCAGTCTCTCTCTCAGGATAGCAAGTTGTTTAAAAAAAAGAAAAAAAAAAGGAAGAAAGAAAGAGAGAAAAAATAAGACAGAAAGAAATAACCATTGTAGAACATCCTGAGGGAACAGAGAGAAGTGGAAAAGCCAAAGAAAGAAGTAGCTAAGCCTGCCTTGACTGCATGAAATTTGTTGGAACGCCTCCTAGGGAAAGGAAATAATCACTTTTTGGGGTGATGGAATTTAAATAACTTAAAATTGTGCATACACAATTGGTTCTTTTGCTGCTATTAGGAAAAAGAAAATTACTCAGTCATAGCAACCTATTTTTCAGCAGGAAGGAAAAAATAGAGTAAGTAGAAAATATCAGCACAGGTTTTGGAGCTGAGACACATTTCAATTACTAAAGTGAAATACAGTTCTTGAAGTATTGTTTGTCGAATTTCTCAACATCTCTCCTACATCCTTTCCAAGGAAAACTTAAAGTTTAGGTGTGTGTGCAAATGTCTGCTCTCAGAGAGGGGTGTAACTCCCAGCCAGGCAGAACACAAACTACTGTGGGTGTACACAAGGTAAGAAAAGCTTAAACTACAGTAATTAGAGTCAATAACCCCAAGGAGAGTAGAGACAAGGAAAACTAGACCTAAGTAAGCTTTGAAAGACTGAGTTACAGGGAAGAGGAAAATCTCAACGCACAGGCGGAAAGAGTCTGTCTGACACCCCTGGGGAAGCAGGATGGTTTTCTGAAAAAGAAACTGAGCTGCTTTCTACCAAAAATCCTTGAGTGATCCTTTCAACCCAGTCCTCCAAATTGTTAGTTTCCTGTCCATAAAGCTAGATATTACCACAGCCAGTTTGATGAATTTACTTGTGCCAAAGCACAAGTCAGAAGATTTTAATGTTTTTCTGCTGAAAATGATAATACAGAGAAACTCGGGTAAGCTCTCTTTGTAGAAACCTCTACCTAAGAAAACAGAGATCAACATACATGGACTTCCTTGTGATGAGTCGCCCCACCTTCCACAGAACCTTGTTTTTTTCCACAGGCCTCACAGGCACATAAAAATGCCTGCCTGCATCACACCAATATTCAAAATAACTCTCCCAAATAACACTGATAAAGAGAAATATTTTATCTGTCTAAGTTCAAGGTTTTATTTGGCTGCTTTATTTGGGAAACTTATGAACGCTTGTGGTAAGGGTGAGGAGTTTCAATGCCTCAGGGGCCTGCCTTCCTCTTTGACCATCTGGGAACCCAGAGGCTGCTCATCTTTAAGTATCTCTACCAGGTGATAGAGGTAAAACAGTGTGACCTCTTAGCCTTACTTGTGGGTATTTTTCAGAGTCCTGACTGCACTGCCAGCACCTTAGCTTTCATCTCAGCATTACACTCTTTTCATCGCTGACCTTGCACACTCACCCCGGGCAAAGTAGGGAGATTTAGAACCTTTCAAACTGACACTGAGCATGTGCAGGAGTGAGTTGGGCAGGGTTTATGCTTCATAAAATCATAGAATGGTTTAGGTTTGGAGATAACCTTAAGATCATCTTGATCCAAACCTCCCTGCCACGGGCACGGACACTTTCCTCTGAACCAGGTGGCTCAAGCCTCCATCCAACAAGTCCTTGGACACTTCCAGGGATGGGGATGTTTTCTTTCAGAGACAAACACAAATATATTGCAAATTCATCTCCAGGAGCAGCATTGCTACAGTCTAGCAGTGCTCTTACAAAGATTTTGATACAGCTTAAAGTTAGTATTGCACAGAGGCAATGAAATGGCTCAACGGCTGGAGCTCACCGTCCCTGGGTTTTTTTGCAGCTGTAGTGCAGACATGCCCTGAAGCCTTTCAGAAATGTTTGCCATCTGTTTTCAAGAAAGCCAGAACACTATTTTTAATAGTTAAATATGTATTAAGCAAGGCTTTACCTTTCTTTCAGAGTGGGAAGGCCCTATTGTTAGACTGCAGCTGGTGAGATTGCACATTTGAGTTATGCTTTTAATCTGCTGCAAAGTTACTCGTGTCAGGGGCACCACAGGGATCAATGTTGGAACCACAGCTTTTTCAGTATCTTAAATGACTCAGAGCATATTATTTAAACTAAAAATTTCTGGTGTGCAGATGATAGTAAATTGGGAGGAAAGGTCATCCGTGAGAAACAATACAGTCAGGTAGGGAAGGATTTAGATCATTTAAGTACTTGAGCTAATAGATAGCAAATTCAATGCAGATAAATGCAGAATAATGGGTCTCGGAGAATGTAATAAAAGGACATAATATCTGCTTAATGGGAAGGTACTACAGCATATTGACCTGGAGAGAGATATGAGAGTTATTTTAATAATAAAAAACCCCTTATATTAAAGCTTTCAACTCAATTATTGTTAAGGAAATACAGTGTGTTTCGTTAGGACCTCACCCAAAGTACTGCATTCAGCACTAATCACTCTACAGTTCAGAAAGCATATTTAGAATTGGTCTTAGAGGGGTGATTTGTAGAGCAATCTAATGAAAGCACATTTCAGAGATATAAGTTTTGAGGACATTACAGTGAAGATTGACTGTATCTTCACCAGAGTCAGAGACTTTAGAGGTGACTGTCTAAGACGTCCAGTACAAGCTTAATGAATACTTGGCAGTAAGAGGTGAACTGTTGAGGAACTCATTACTTTAACCCCTCAATCTTCACAATTCTATTAAGTTCAGAGCTGCTGTCACGGAGGAGCAAATTCTCATCTAGACTTACACCACTGCAGTTTAGGTGAAATCACTGGAGCTTCTCTTTTTACAGAACCATGAAGAAGAACAGGATCTGTCCTTCAGTTTCTAATAAGAGACTGACTGAGCCTCTGCTCCAGCATGGGTCTCTCTCTGTATGCTCCCTTATCTCATTTGGCTATATAGGTTACAGGCTTGTTAGATAAGGGAATATCAAGGTCTTGAAAGGCTAACAGAGCACAAGAATTGCCTGAAAAAAGGCACACAACAATTTGCTAAGTAAAGAAAGAATTAAAGTATACCACATGCAATCAAGAGGTTTTCCTCTATCCTTTCTTCTGCAGCATGACTGAAAACAGCTGGTGGGGGGAGGTGGGCTTTGATAAATGGCTTTTTTTTTTGTCATAGCAAAGTCATCACATTGTGTCTGCCAGAGACCAGCTAGAAGGCATGTCTTGTGAAGCCAGTTTTGAAGCTGTCAGTATGTGACTCTCTCATCTTTGCAATTATTTTTTCTCTTCATATTTTGCAAGTTATTATTTTCTCTAAAGCTAATGGGCAGTTAAATTGACAAATCGGTTCCTTCCTGCCTATAAACTGGTGGTTTACAGATGTTGGAAATGTGATCTGGTATTTTGTTCAGGCTCCAGACACAAAATCTTCTTTGGCAGGAGGCCATCATTTGATCAGAAAGTACACAGATCTGTTCCAAATGCATGGTCCTGGATAAGCATGCATTGTTTGGTACTCTGTAAGCAGAGAGCAAGGGTGCTGGTGTATATTTTTCCTCATTCCAGTAATACAGATGACATAAAATTCATGCTTTTAAAATGGTAATATTCAGAAGACAGTTCATATTTACCATATCCTACTTTACCAGTTCTGATGCACTTATCTCCTCTTTCAAATGGTTTTTAAATAAATTGGGTTATTCTAATCAGAGAGAGTTTCTCAACAAGACAGATACAAGTTGCACCAGAATTTTGGTTTTCATTACCTTCCCCAGATAAAAATGGAGGGTTTTCTAAGTATTACTTGCATCATTTCCTTCATGAATAAACATCTTGTTGGAAGAAACGGAACATGAATATTATGAATGTTTTTGGGGTGATCCAGAAAGACACATAATCTTCTTCCAAGATAATTTTGCCACAACCTCATTGAAAGACTTGTAAAGATAAGTCACCTGCTATAAGATTAATGCAAATAACTGAAACAGGACTTTAGAACTGCAAATTTTACACTTTCTGTTTCTAAAAGAGATCGGTTGCTTAATTTGAATACCTTTTTTTTACAAACTTTTGGAAAACTATTTTGTGTTGGACATAAGCCGCAAAATATTCCAGGTTGATTTTTTTTTTTCATTACATCTTACAGAAATATTATATTTGCTTTACTTGATTTGTGATATTTCATTATCAGGTTATTATATTCATTCAATTACATCACAGAGCTTTCACTTCACAATTGATCAGGAACATAACAGTAGTGAAAGCCAAAGAATTCAGTGAAAAAGTAAACTGTGTTAATTTGTATATTTATATACACAGCTTTATGCAAATAATTGTCTGTAAGAAATAAAATAGGATTCAAATCCAACCTTAAGTGGTACTAGGTTGAAAAAATGTCTAAAAGGTGACTTCATATAATACAAGTTTGGGAATCTCTAGGTATTTATCATAAACTATTTGCTACGTGTACAAAAATCTGTACAAAACTTGAGTTTTGTTTTTTATGACTAAAAGAGCCATGATATCATCTCATGATTTGTTTACTTTGTCTTTCATTTCAAAACACAATTTTATTTCTATGTGCTCTGTCCATTTGCTATCAATTGAGGTCATTTTCTCTTTGTCTTTCCACTGTTATGATTTTGAAATTTTCTATTTGAGATCACCTTTCACATGTTTTGAAATGTTGCTTATATATTTTCTCCCTTTTTCTAGTTCTCTGCTTTACGATTTTCTTTGTGCTACTGATGTGACTTTCTTTACAAGAAGAAAATGAATATGAATAATTAAATGAAAAATGAATGCCAAAAATAATTGGAGAAAAAATATGATAAAAAAGTAGAATATAGTCATTTTTACATAGAGAAAATTCATGACCGACTTCTAGTGAGATCTCAGGTGTTTTAATTCTCCCTTCCCTTCCCTTCCCTTCCCTTCCCTTCCCTTCCCTTCCCTTCCCTTCCCTTCCCTTCCCTTCCCTTCCCTTCCCTTCCCTTCCCTTCCCTTCCCTTCCCTTCCCTTCCCTTCCCTTCCCTTCCCTTCCCTTCCCTTCCCTTCCCTTCCCTTCCCTTCCCTTCCCTTCCCTTCCCTTCCCTTCCCTTCCCTTCCCTTCCCTTCCCTTCCCTTCCCTTCCCTTCCCTTCCCTTCCCTTCCCTTCCCTTCCCTTCCCTTCCCTTCCCTTCCCTTCCCTTCCCTTCCCTTCCCTTCCCTTCCCTTCCCTTCCCTTCCCTTCCCTTCCCTTCCCTTCCCTTCCCTTCCCTTCCCTTCCCTTCCCTTCCCTTCCCTTCCCTTCCCGCACCTTCCCTTCCCGCACCTTCCCTTCCCTTCCCTTCCCGCACCTTCCCTTCCCGCACCTTCCCTTCCCTTCCCGCACCTTCCCGCACCTTCCCGCACCTTCCCGCACCTTCCCTTCCCTTCCCGCACCTTCCCTTCCCGCACCTTCCCTTCCCGCACCTTCCCTTCCCTTCCCTTCCCGCACCTTCCCTTCCCGCACCTTCCCTTCCCGCACCTTCCCTTCCCTTCCCTTCCCTTCCCTTCCCTTCCCTTCCCTTCCCTTCCCTTCCCTTCCCTTCCCTTCCCTTCCCTTCCCTTCCCTTCCCTTCCCTTCCCTTCCCTTCCCTTCCCTTCCCTTCCCTTCCCTTCCCTTCCCTTCCCTTCCCTTCCCTTCCCTTCCCTTCCCTTCCCTTCCCTTCCCTTCCCTTCCCTTCCCTTCCCTTCCCTTCCCTTCCCTTCCCTTCCCTTCCCTTCCCTTCCCTTCCCTTCCCTTCCCTTCCCTTCCCTTCCCTTCCCTTCCCTTCCCTTCCCTTCCCTTCCCTTCCCTTCCCTTCCCTTCCCTTCCCTTCCCTTCCCTTCCCTTCCCTTCCCTTCCCTTCCCTTCCCTTCCCTTCCCTTCCCGCACCTTCCCTTCCCGCACCTTCCCTTCCCTTCCCTTCCCTTCCCTTCCCTTCCCTTCCCTTCCCTTCCCTTCCCTTCCCTTCCCTTCCCTTCCCTTCCCTTCCCTTCCCTTCCCTTCCCTTCCCTTCCCTTCCCTTCCCTTCCCTTCCCTTCCCTTCCCTTCCCTTCCCTTCCCTTCCCTTCCCTTCCCTTCCCTTCCCTTCCCTTCCCTTCCCTTCCCTTCCCTTCCCTTCCCTTCCCTTCCCTTCCCTTCCCTTCCCTTCCCTTCCCTTCCCTTCCCTTCCCTTCCCTTCCCTTCCCTTCCCTTCCCTTCCCTTCCCTTCCCTTCCCTTCCCTTCCCTTCCCTTCCCTTCCCGCACCTTCCCTTCCCGCACCTTCCCTTCCCTTCCCTTCCCGCACCTTCCCTTCCCTTCCCTTCCCGCACCTTCCCTTCCCGCACCTTCCCTTCCCTTCCCTTCCCGCACCTTCCCTTCCCGCACCTTCCCTTCCCGCACCTTCCCTTCCCGCACCTTCCCTTCCCGCACCTTCCCGCACCTTCCCGCACCTTCCCTTCCCTTCCCTTCCCTTCCCTTCCCTTCCCTTCCCTTCCCTTCCCTTCCCTTCCCTTCCCTTCCCTTCCCTTCCCTTCCCTTCCCTTCCCTTCCCTTCCCTTCCCTTCCCTTCCCTTCCCTTCCCTTCCCTTCCCTTCCCTTCCCTTCCCTTCCCTTCCCTTCCCTTCCCTTCCCTTCCCTTCCCTTCCCTTCCCTTCCCTTCCCTTCCCTTCCCTTCCCTTCCCTTCCCTTCCCTTCCCTTCCCTTCCCTTCCCTTCCCTTCCCTTCCCTTCCCTTCCCTTCCCTTCCCTTCCCTTCCCTTCCCTTCCCTTCCCTTCCCTTCCCTTCCCTTCCCTTCCCGCACCTTCCCTTCCCTTCCCTTCCCGCACCTTCCCTTCCCGCACCTTCCCTTCCCGCACCTTCCCTTCCCGCACCTTCCCTTCCCGCACCTTCCCTTCCCGCACCTTCCCGCACCTTCCCGCACCTTCCCGCACCTTCCCGCACCTTCCCGCACCTTCCCGCACCTTCCCACACCTTCCCTTCCCGCACCTTCCCTTCCCGCACCTTCCCTTCCCTTCCCTTCCCTTCCCTTCCCTTCCCTTCCCTTCCCGCACCTTCCCTTCCCGCACCTTCCCTGAACTTCCCTGAACTTCCCTTCCCTTCCCTGAACTTCCCTTCCCTGAACTTCCCTTCCCTTCCCTGAACTTCCCTTCCCTGAACTTCCCTTCCCAGAACTTCCCTTCCCTTCCTGGAACTTATCTTCCGTTTTTGCTTCGTATTACATAAACAAGAAATGAAATCTGTTTTTAGGCAATAAAAATACTTTCACGTCACAGATTTCAATGATCTGGACATCTATTATTTTTTAGTTTTTTTCCTGTACTGTAAAGGATACTCTCCTTCCCTAAATCTCTATTCTGTGGCTTTATTGAGGAAATTATTCTCCAAGTCCGCAAATTCAAAGCATAATTTGTAAACAATATTTGAACTCACAACACTTTTTCAACCCAATTCCACTCTTTCAACATTGGCCGTAGTGGTTCCTATATGAAACTAATTTTTGGAAAGAGGGAGTTTTGCTGTGGCCTTACTTCACACATCTCACATTATCTTGATTTTTCATAGCTTGTGAGCTCCCACCATGCAATTAAGGTCTTGTTGGTGGCTTGCCACCCTAACTTGTCAGACTTCTGGCATCCTTTTCATTTGGAGCTTAATCAGGAAGATGAAGTTGGGTAACAGGATTTCAAAAGGAACCCATGAGGGGGCTATGGATCTAATTAGGATCCATCCAGTGCAATTTCTTGTTAAACTACAAAGAGCCCAGCTAGCAAAAACACAGCCTCTGTTTGTTAAACAAAAGTTAACACATTCACTTTGCTTTTATCTACTGTTCTCATCACTCTGGAAAAGATAGCCTGGGGAAGAATTTCAAAGTGAACGCATTTAAGAACAGGTTACATGAACAACTATCTGGAATGGGGAATTTTAGAGGAGAGATATAGAGGTAGATGAAATTTTGAGAACCTATAAGCCCTATCATCTTCCATGCTGCTGTGTTGCAAGTACTTAAAAGTATTGGAGGAGTAACCATCTCTCGTCTTCTAACTCTGTGAATTCATTCACCCCTGACAAAAAACCTGCATACCAGGATTTTTTCCTATAGCAGCGGCAGTATTACAGCAGTTTCTTCAGCAATCTCCTCAGTTCTGAAAAATTTACTTCACATTTCCGCTATTAAGGCCATATAGGTTTCCAACAAATGACAAGGTCAACTAAGAGTGAAAAGCAAGTGCAGCAATTGCAAAATTAAAAGTGTCCTTTATTTTAAGTCTGTCAGGAATACAAACACAAGCTGAGGAATGCAAAGTAGTTTAATTAAAGCCCAGTAAATACTACCATAATTATTATATATATATGTTTAAAAAATAATTTGACTGGAAAGAGTCAAGATTTCTCTCTTGTTTTCCCCATGGAAGTGATATGAGAATTTTCAGTTAATTCTCTTCTTGGAAGATAATATTTCTCATGGCTTTCTTGTCAATGCTGGTATTGCCTTTGTTTCCAAGACAATATCTTGCTCAAGGAAAGCCCAGAAACCATATAAGTTTAGTTTTATCCAAACTCAATCAACAGTCACACATATTAATTTTGGCAAATTCAAGCATTTCTAACCAGTATTCTCAACACTCTTGGTTTTGATGAACTGTGATCACCACAGATATTCAAATTTCTATTCAATAGTCATTTCCTTTTACTAACATATTATTTACATCTTGGAAGTAACACCTTAGATTTGTCTGTGCCAAATATTTTTTTCTCCATTGTGGTCAATGTGGCAGGGGGGACTCTCTGGCAAAATGTGACATCAACAGAGACAAAACGGTGTAAATTAGTGTATCTTCCTTAATTTTAACTTTAATTTTAATTTTAACTTTAAATCTTTCCATATCCATGTTTAAACATTATTTAAATCATGTTTTATCTAGCCAGATAGATCAGAAATCTAGTTGATTCTAAAACATTTTGGTTTGTCTTACAACCTTTTTTTTTTTTTTTAAGACTTAGACCCAGATGACTATCAGTGGGTGATTTGTGGATTTCACAAACACTTCCTCCAAGACATCTCTTCTGCAGTTGTTTCCCTAAAATTATTTTGGAGGAAAACAACAGCTCTCTGACAGATGGCTTTTAAACACCTTAGCTAGCATCTTTTAATCCTTTGGCTTGAAATAAGTTATCTGCCCTCATATGGCACATTGCTTCCTTGCCTGAAGATTATCAGGGCTCCTTTTCCATTTACTTCTCACTATTCATTCTCAAAAAATCTTGGAGAAAACATAAGATTTCCCCCAAAAAAGATCTTTGTTGTTGTTGCTTATCAAGAGAGAGTAACTCTTATCTATCTATCCCATCCAAAACTGAATTCCTCTGAAAGATCACAACTCTTCCTAAATGTAGTCTTTTTCTTGCTTTGATTTGGTTAAAGTAGAAGTAGCATAATCCTAGAAAAAATATTTTATACTAGCAACCTTTTATTTTCCTTATTCACTGAATTCATCTCATGAATGCCTAGGATAGACAGCATAATTTATCCACTCATTAAAAGTTTCTTAAAAAGCATCTTCTTGGGAACTTAAGACCTTTAAAATTCAAAGCTGCCACTACTCTCTCTCATGTCATATAGTTTGCAATTGTGAAACACAGCAGTGTGTGTTCAAGAATTGAAAAAAAATATTGCTATTAAAATTCTCCTCAGCCCCTGGAGGTGATATATGGTGATCTGTGTGGTTCCTGGGTGCTGGAGTCAAAGAAGTAGAGGTCCTTGGGGAAGCAGCCAGATGATTTTCTGAAATAAACAGTGCTAATTTGCCCTGGAGAAGCCCATGATCCAAACAATGTGGAATACTGAAAGACTATTAAAAAGCTTAGCTGTGCACTTCTATTTTTTGGCAATAACTCTTAGTTTTCTAATAAAGCAATTTCTTTGACAGACAAAACATGATGTTCTCTTCCAGTCCTGTAAAATTCTTTTTGCTGAATCTGTTTTCTTTGTGTGTATATTTAATTGTTCTTTCCTTCTAAATTTCTTTAATACTAGTTTTGTTAGTGAACCCTAGTCTTTACAGAGCTTGCACAAAGTATTTATTGCAATGGTTGAAAATCAAATTTAAGTAAAAAGTAGGCAGCAAGTGCATTTATTAACATAGTATTGTGAAATGTAAAATGAATGACAGTATTAGTACAGCTTCCCTCTGGGCAGTTCTCCAAACCCCTTCTTTGATGATAGAGACATGACAAAACTTTGGTTTTAGCTAGTTATTCAAGAAACTGCTTCTAATTGTCTGTGTGTCTGTGGTTTGGGTGTTTGGGGTTTTTTTGCTAGTTTGTCTTTTTTTTTTTTTTAAGAAGTTTGGGTTTCTGCTACACCTTTGGCTTCATATCAGAGGCCTGAACCTAAGACAACATTATTAGCTTCACTAGAAGATTTTCACCAACTCATCAGCAAGGGAACTTCAAGAATACATGTTAATTTTCAGGATCAGAAAAATCCCAAACAGCCAAACAACAAAAAACAATTAAAATACCACAACAACCCTCTCTGTAGTCTTCTGGAAGCAAGTAACTCTATGATTTTGAAGTTTGAAAATAAAAGGGTCCTTAAGGGCAGTTGTCCATCCACCTACTACAGTGTAAAATATGGAGGGTTTCAGAGACCTGCATTCACTTTTTATTGCTATTTCACTATTCCAAGCAGCAGGTATTCATTAAGTGCAATGGTACCATTTGTGAAACATGTCCTATATCATCTCTTGAATATGGTCTTAGTACCTCTGGTTTCTAATTGAACCAATAAGCTCATCTGAGATGTTCAGATGAACCCTTGTGGGATGATAATTTTACTTTTTTTAACAGAATAGTGATAGCAGTCATTTAATAAAGGTAATTTTTCATATATTTATATTCCAAAGATTCTTTCTAGAAGAACAAATCTAAAGCCAACACAGAAACAATAGCAAGAGATTAGATTTAACTTTGCCTTTACTTTTGTCCTCCTTGAGTTCACCTACATTAGCAAAAATATTAATGGTGCTGTAGAGCTTTCCCAACTACTTCTTGAGGGGGAAGAAGGATTATTTGATTCCTTTTTTATCACAATTTATGTCAGTATAAAAGTTATAGAGATTGCCAGAAACTAAAGGAACATGATGTAGAATCACAGGAAAAGTGTAAAATCAATACAGCCAGGTGTCTGAATGCTGCACTTGGCAGCCCCTCTCTAATCCATAGTCAGTGCTATATTTTATGTATATAACTGAGATTCTGTTCCTAGATAATCCTCAAACCCAAATAGTCTGCACCAGTGCAGTGACCACAGAGACAGAAGAGGTTCAGATTTTGATGTGCAAGGAAGGATTTTGAAATAAGTCTCCAGACAATACCTTCAGTCCCTGAAAAGAAGTGCTTCCAGCCTGCCTGAAATGTCTGGAAGTGTCTTTGTCTCCTAATGTTAGAAGAAGTCAAGGTAAGTTTTGCTTGTAACTTACATTTCCCTTGTTCAGTGATGTATTCCAGGCTCAACAATGACCATTTTTACCTGGGAGATGTACGTATTTCATAAGAGGCTGTCAGAAGAAAATGCAGAGCCTTTTTTTGATTCCTCTTTCTGCTTTCTTTCAGGTAGAAACCAGACATAGCTAAAATGATTCTTGTGCATTCTTCCCCTCTCAGAATAGTAACTGATTTAAAATCTGTCCAGATCTCTAACTTCACACAATCAAAACTGTGAATTGTAGTAATTCACTTGTCTAGCCATCAGCCCAACATCTTGTCACAAGGACTGTCAAGAGGAAAAACAAAACACTAAGGACTAAAACACCTAAAGCATTTAACACATTTCCTAATATAAGCAAAGTTGCTAAGCAGAAGAGTTTATGTTGTGTAATCTCTGATCCTCCTTTCATAAGAAAGCTTTTGTAATTGTATTACATCCCTGCCAGACTTTAAAGAACGTCAGATCTTTCCTAGGTTTGATTGGAATTTGAACGAGATGTAAACTTCCTTTGGTCAATTCATGTGAATTTCAGGAAATTTTCTCAATACTATTGTTTGCTCTAAGATTTAGGCTCAAAAAAATTTCTGAGATTATGGGCCTCTTTATTCTATTTAGGTGTTTAGTGCATCATCACGTTGTTCTGCATCATGTTTAAGTGTTTAGATCATCACTTTGTTCTGCAGTCTCACATAAAACATATATTTACACCCTCTCACACATAGAAAAACAAACAAAACCCTTCACACTTATATGTATATTTGTGTGCATTCACTAGCTTTGTTCTACACTTGACTTGTAATTTATTTTAAGAATGTTTCATGTTTGCAAAGTACATAGTTAAATGAAATTCTGATCTGTTGCCGTAGTTCTTCATTATGCACTACTGCAATACAAACACCAACACAAATACAAATAAATAAACATGCAAATACTACTACTAATGAAAATAATAATTAATAACAGTAGTAAACACCATTATCTTTGTCTGTGCCAAGGGCACAAACAGACTTAAAACTGTCTACTTATAAATTTCCTTATACGTGCATAGGTTATGGGCTCACTATGGCTGGATGCCTATTGCCCACCAAAGCCACTCTGTCACTTCCTTGTGCAGATGGACAATTCAGCTCAGTTTTACTCCAAATTATCTCTACTCTGCCCCCAGAGTAGCAGGGGGAATATGGGCTGTTGTCAGTTCATCACACATTGTCTCTGTTGTTCCTTGCCCCCCAGGGGCTGGACTTCAGCTGGACTCTTCCCAGATCCAGTGTGGGGTCCCTCCCATGGGAGACATACCTCCACAGACTTCATTAGTTTGAGTCCTTGCCACAGGCTGAAGTTCTTCATCACTGCTCCAGCACAGGTCTGATCACTCCTTCAGGAACAGGCTGCTCCAGTGAGCATCCCCCAGGAGGTCACAAGTCCTGCCAGCAAAGCTGCTCCAGCCTGGACTCCTCTCTCCATGGACTCACAGGTCCTGTCAGGATCCTGCTCCAGCACAGGAATACTGTGGGGTCACAGCCTCCTTTGTTCATCCCCCTGCTCCCCTGGGCTCCTCCAGGGGCTGCAGGTGGATCTCTGCTCCCCTGTGCCCTCCCTGTGCTGCAGGGACTCAGCTGCCTCACCATGGGCTGCTCCAGGGGCTGCAGGGGAATCTGAGCTCCAGAGCCTGGGGCAGCTCCTGCCCCTCCTTCTGCACTGCCCTGGCTGCCTGCAGGGCTGCTCTTCTCACATTTCTCACTCCTCTCTCCTGCTGCAGTTGCTGTTGTGCAGGTGTTTTACCCCTACAACTTCTCAAATCTCTTATCCCAGAGGTGCTGGCACAGGTGCTTAGGAGTTCAGCTTTGGGAAGCATTGCATCAGTCCTGGATCCAGCCGGCATTGCCTGTGCCAGACATGGGGGAACCTTCCATCAGCTTCTTGCAGAAGCCAGCCCTGTAGTGTTTCTGTTTCTAAAACCTTGTAATGCAAACCCAATACAGCATTATATTACTGTTTATTACTATTACTATGATTGCTACTTCTAGTAAAATACATTTAAGGAAATATTCAAGCCCTTTTAAGATTTCTTTTGCCCTAGGCATGGGCAAAGTTTTTTGCTGCTGGAAAGATGTTAGCAGAATGCATTTTGCTGGAAACAGAGTTGAAAAATCTTGTGCGTCAACAAATTTCTGTTGGGTGAAAATGTAATTTATGTATGTTCAAAAACTTCCTCCGTCGGTGTGCTCACAGAGAGCCAACGGGCTCTGTCACCGCTGGCCCAGACACAGCGACAGAGTGTTATGGGGTCAGTCTGCAAGCTCGCAAGCAGTTCTGACTCCCGTGGGTTCTTTGCCTGGCAGAGGCTTATGCGAGCGATGGAGATCCGACGGGCAGTGGGAAGAAAGGAGGAAACAATTTCAGAGGAACAGAGGGTTTATTGCAAACACCTCCTCAGCCCGAAACTGCTCGGGGGGAGAGGGGTGCGGGGGGTTTTTGTCCAAAGGATTTGGAGGGGGGGCAAAGGGGGTGGCCAGCCACTGCCAGCCAACCGGGGCAGGTTGCCAGGGGATACAGGTGTAATAGAACATCGCTTGGACTAATCAGGGGAAAAATAGGAGGGGTTTACAAAGGCGGGAGACATGACAGGCAGCTAACCGTGTGCCACATGGCAGGTGCCGAAGTCATGTGAGTTAAACAAAGGAACAATCGAGGGGTGGGATACAGGGAACCCAACAAGTACAGAAGTATAGAAAGCCTAACCGATTAAATTAACACACTGCCACAACTTCCCAATGAATCAATGTAACATGCCTTAATAAGTTATGGTCTCTCTGCTGAAAAACTACTGAATCACTGGCTGTGTATTTGTGGGCTTTGATTCAACCTTTCTAAAGGTAGGTACCTAGGCAATGGATTTAACCTGGGAGCCTGGTCTCCATGGGCTCCCAGTGAAGTGAACGGGGAGAGAGTCAGGCAGATCTAAGCAAGACTAAAGCACCCCTTGGAGAAGTCTCTCTGGCTACAGAGGGAGTTTTAGCACTGAGATTCCTACTAACTTCCCCAGACAGGTGTGTGGAGTTGGGTAGGAAGAGATCCAGGCTGTTGTATGTCAAAACTGAGCTCTTCAGTGCTATCATATGCTTCTCTCCTGCAATGGACTCAGGTCTGCTTGTAGCTCATTAGCTGGGAGCAAGTCCTTTGAAAACGGCTAGATAAGGTGTCCTTTGTGACTAAAAGAAAAAAAAAAGTTTGAACTATCCAGGCAGTTCACAGCCTTGACACAAGGCCAGGCTGGATGACATAGGCTCTTATGACCAAAACATTATTTTTAGTGCTTCCAAGAAAGTGAAGGCTCTTGGGCTTCAACTCTGTGTTTGGGCCAGTTTGATTGTTTGCGCTGATACTTGCTGCAGCTTCCCTGCCAACCTACTTAGTCAAACCAATAAAACATCTTTACAGCATCTCCTTTCCGGCCACTATTGATTCACTTGCATGTGCTACCTCAATAGTAAAAGGCTGCTAGGATTTACTCCCTCTGTTCTTTCCTTCTCCAGGCAGTCATTACTCAGTTCAAAACTCCCTTTACCTGGTAAAGTTGTTGCTCTTGTTAATACTGGTTTAGCAAATTGTCGATTCAAATAATGAGAAGAGGAATTATTTGCTCCTATTGTACAATGTGCAATTGGATCTCTGTTTTGCCCCAGTAATTTTCTCTATAGATCTTTCAGTGGTACTAGATAAATGGATCATAAAAAAATAAATAAATAAAAATACAAGCAAGCTGCCTGAGGTTGATGGTACACTTGAGCTGAATCCAAACTTTATTGGTGTTTCTCAGCTTCCATTTGAAAACTTATAAACACTGCTCTTTGGAGCTTTACAGTGGTTCTTTTTCTGCTTGTCTGGCAGAGGTACTAAGTCAGTTCTTCAGTTCTAATGAAACTATGTACAGCCCATCAACTCCCCATCACACCTGTGCAAAGGCAGCACAATGTCAATGACGCCAAAACAAAATGAATTAATATTTCAAAATACATTTCAAAAGCTATTAGAAAATATCATATGGAGGTTGACAGTCCCAGGATGTCCAATGTCACACCTTGCTGTAATTTGCAAACTTCTCTCCATCTTGTGTTTCTCTTTTAGCACTTTAATCTAAGCTGTATAAGCGTATTCTTATACTGGGCTGTTCAATGTGACAGCAAAATTTATATTGTACTTGTTTGGGATGGGATGGAGTTAATTGTCTTCATAATAGCTGGTGTGGACTGTGTTTTGGACTTGTGCTGAAAGTCATATTGATAATTTAGGAATGTGTTAAATATTGCTGAGCAGGGAGTACACAGAGCCAAGGCCTCTTTTGTTTCTCATCCTACCCCCAGCTAGGTGGGTGAGGGTGCAGAGGAAGTGATTAGGGACCACAACCAGGACAAATGACCCCAGGTGATCCCAGAGTTAATGTAGATCACATGGCATCATGTCCAGCACATATCCCCGAAGAAAGGATGTTCAGAGTGATGATGTCTGTCTTCGCAGGTAATCACATCACAGAGCCCTGCTTTCCTGGAGATGGCTGAACACCTGATTGCCCTGGGAAGTCATGGAAGAGTTTCTAATTTTGCTTTCCTTTCATGACCAACACTTGCTTTACCTGTAAAGTGTTTATCTCAACCCCAGAGTTTTCTCACTTTTCAGATTTTTTTCCCTGTCTTGAGGTAGAGGGAGTGAGTGTCTGTATGGGACCTCGTTGCTGTTTAGGGTTAAACCACAACAATATTTAGATATCTAACAACGAATAGCTTGTCCTTCTTGTGAGCAGATTGCTACACTAACAGTATAGTTTGTTGGAAAATCCATGGTTGTGTTCCTTCCCAGATAGCCATCTCTCTTGAAATATTAACCAGTGCAAGCCAAAGAGAATTTAATCTAACTTTTCCTTCATTTCAGCAGCATCAGTTGAGTGCTGTTAAAGAACTGCCAGAGAAAAAGATATTCCACAAATTAATTTTGTCAACATTATCACCAACATCGTTATCATATCAAATAGTGTTCCCAGTGTAGTAAAAAGAAACAAAACATACAAGAAGGAATAAGAATTGTCCATCTGAACTACAGCACAAAATTAAGAGTCATAACTAAAACTCCTCCTGGCAAACGAGTAAGTCTTTTACTTTTGTAAGTCTTTTGGCATACAAGTTCTCCTCAGTTTCTTCTTATACAGTTAGTTATTCATATGTTCATGATTTTAGGCAAAACCTGGATCTGATTTGAGGTTTGGAATCCCAGCATTGCAGATACATCCAGCTCAGTCCAGACATAGGACCTTCAGTCCAAGAGAGAACTGAAATTAAAGATATATTCTTAAACCTGTCTGCACCCTATTAAAATCCACAGCACTGAAAACTTCAAACTGAGATATTTAGATTATCTTTCATTTTGTGCTGGAGACTCCAGTGTCTAACTCAGTTCTTGGATTTAGTAGTCTAAAAGTTAAGTGTAGAGTCCTTCAGCATCATCATGTTTAAGTCATATGGTAATTTGAATATTATCTTTTCTTTGCAGTCTATTTCATTCATTAGAATGAGGCTATAGTCAAACTAGATGACTAATCCATTTGAAAGAAAAAAAAAAGAGGAAATAAGAGAGAGAAAACACTGATAGATAGCCTTATACATCAGAACAAAATGATGGATTCAGAGGGCATATATTGTCAAAAAGATATCATAATGACAATAGGAACAAAAAGCTGGTCAACAAAGGCTTATGATGCATAAGTCAAAGATTTACTTTTCCTATAGTTTCAGATGGAAATTATTCATTATCACTCTGTGTTCTTTTTTGTGCCTGTGTGTAAATTTGACCTAAACTTTCTGTTGGAGAAACATGGTCTGAGTAAGGACTTCTAGCAATGGTTTCTGTAGAAAATCATGGAATCATGGATTGGTTTGGTTTGAAAGGGACCACAAATCTACTTTGAATCCTTCTGCCATGGGAGAGACACTTTTGACTTGACCATCTTCTTTAACCTAGCCTTGAACAATTCCAAAGTGAAGATGATGAGAGGGTTGGAGCACATTTTGTGAGGATAGTCTATGACAGATGTAGTTGTTCATCTGGAGAAAGCTCCAAAGAGATCTTATTTCATTCTTCTGGTACCTAAAGAAAAACCAGAAAGTGAGAAAGGGCATACTCTGACAGAACGAGAGGGTATGGCTTTGATCAAAAAAGGGTAGATTTAAGTTAGATATTAGGAAGATCCTTTTTACTCTGAGAACAGTGAGTCACTGTAATAAATTGTCCAGAGAAGCTGTGGATATCCCATCTCTCTCAGTGTGTCTCCACAGGAAAGGTTGGGTCATATATAACACCCCCCTTAATACTCAAGGCTGGTCTGAATCAATTAATTCACTGTCCAGCCTGCACTTGTGCTTGGGATTGCCCTGACTCAGGTGCAGGACCTGGCACTTGGCCTCGTTGGACTTCAAGATGTTCATGCAGTCCCACCTCTGCAGCCTATCCAGGTCCTGGGTGCCCCCTGGTTGGCACCCCTTCCCTCCAGTGTGTGACCTCACCTCCCAGCTTGGTGTTGTCTGAACTTTCTGAGGATGCCCTTGATCCCCCTGTCCATGCCATGGACAAAGGTGTCGATGCCGGTTCCAGTGCTGACCTCTGAGCAGCATCTCCTGCAACCAGTCTCCACTTGGACATTGAGTCAGTGACCACAAATCCACCCAGTAAACCTTCCATCCACAGAGGGGTCCATCTGTCACATCCACACCTCTCCTGCTTACAGACAAGGGTGCTGTACAGGGCAGCACCAAATGTTCTGCACAGGTCGAGGTAGATGATGTGAGTTGCTCCTCCCTCATCCACCACTACTATAACCCTCTTTCAGAAATATATTGAATTGGTCAGGCTTGTTTTGCTCTCAATTAAGCTATGTTGTCTGCCATGAAAGGTTGAGATTACATTTCCTAATTTTTTCCTAAATCAGTGTATTGATAATATCCTGAAAGATAGTTAGCTTATAGAAATTGGAGGTGTTGAAGATGAAAGTTTAATGTACTTTAAATATAAGATTGAAAATACTAACCTTAATTGATCAGTATATGTGTATTTTTCCTTAAGAATTGCAAGTTATACAATTAAAAAATAAACAGTACTAAATGCATGCCTTTTTTGTGACTACTTTAGTAGGGAATAGCTATACATTATTTTTCACTCCATGCTTAAGTCTTTCTCACTAAGGGAGCATATATTTCAGTTGTAAAAGTTCAACAGCTTCAATTTAGCTAAACATGCTTCATTAATTTTTACAAACATTTCCAAAATAAAATAAGAAAGAAGTTTCCCTATTAATTACCCTGAGGAAAGAAAGAAATTCCTGATCTGTTTTGACAGTAGTTAACTACAGATCAGAAAACGCTGTATTAGGCCTAAGAAATAAACAAGTGAAGGCAGGATGCAACCCGTAAAAGCCACATAAAGCAGACAGGTTCATGGCTATAAAGTCAGAAGGAATCTGAATACTCAGGGGAAAATGCTGCATTTTTTAGCTGATCAGACAAGAAAGAAGAAAAAATCTTAACAGCACTGATACTGGAAAGAAAAAAAAAAAAGGCCATGCAAGTCAGAACAAGAACAACGAAATTTGTTTTACCTCTCTGGGTAATGTGTTTCAGCAGCAAATGCATTCCTCGTGTGAACATACCTATGGCAAATATACTAGGTCTTTAGTCACTACCTCAATGCTTCCCTGAAAGTTTGCACTGAGATGTTAGCCAGCCTTTTCTACATATTAATGTGATTGCCACTATGAACAGTGTCTGAAGACCCCCTCAGTTAAAGTTCAATCATTGATAAAGATCAAATGAATCTTGATGATTCTGTAACTCTCTGTAAAAATGTGGAATTTTCATTTGGTCCATCTTAGACACTCTTAGACACCAGTTAGATAGGGGATAATTTTTTAATCTTCTTAAAGGTTTGCTTCATTGGGTTGGCTATTTTACTTCACTAACATTTGTTCTAAGTACCCTAGATCAGCATTCAGTTCCTGAGGCTGAGGTAATTAAAGTAAGATAAGACATTTCCAGTCAAAATCCTCTCATAACCATGCCAGACTCAGGATGGAGTATTTCTGCTATAACATAGCCCTCAGAATATCCAGACAAAAAAGTATAAGCTGTCTGACTTACATAGTGAAACAGAAATTAAATACATCAAAACAAAACAAACAAAACCACAAACTACCAAAAAACCCCACCCCAACAAATCAAAGAACCAACCAACCAAAAACCAAATAAACTTCCCAAAACAAACAGACAAACAAGCAAACAAACAAACAAAAATGTTCTAACTAAATTAGGATCCTAACCTAAATATTCTTTCTTCTTTTTGGCCTTAAAAAGAAACAAAACAAAACAACAAACAGATAACTTTCAGCACAGGAATGCTTTGCTGTTGTATGCAATAAGAAAAGTGAAAAGAACTGGTACCAAGGTTGGGCTTGTCAATCTGTAAGGAGATTTTTCCTTTACTTTAAAATTAGCATTGTCACTTCTCAAAATGTTGAAGTATACAACCTTATAACCTTGCAACATTTTGAGTTTTGTTTGGCTACCTGTAAAATTCAAACTGACAAATTAGGGAAATTTGAAGGCAAAACATTCACAACGTTTTGGATAAAGCATTTAATGCAAGCAAATGTTACAGAATAAGAGGAAACATAACTGACATTTCATAAATAAGAGAATGAACATCTTGGCTGGATGGAAAGTTCTAATATTTTGACATTTGGCACAAACTGGAAAGGATTCCACATTGTTCTACAGATAAGACTTTTAGATTGAAAAGAAAAATCTATTGAAGAATTGCAATACGTGAAGATTATTTTTACATAATTCTGTTAATTATATAAAATCACAGGAAGTCACAGGAACTGAGAATGTAGGAAATCCTGGCTTTTAGTTTACATAAGAAGAAGGATAATCACCAAAACACAAAATATTCTGAGCTGAAAGGGACCCACTAGGATCATCAAATTCAAATCATCATGAATGGCCAAGGGGATTAAATGGGGTATGGAACCCATGACTTTGGTGTTATTAGCTCTCGGGTTGCTTTCCCCGAGACATGTTGGTTGAGAGCCTTTTTTCCTTG
>NC_086283.1:78589439-78746939 GCF_021018805.1 Prinia subflava | reverse complement strand
TATCTGGATTGAAATTGATTTTAAAAAAACCAAACTAGTGATTGCAGCTATGAAGTATATATGAGTGGAAAGTGTCTTCATCCATCCCTAGAAAATTTGTCCAGAAAAAGAGATGTCCTCTGTCCCCTTTGTATCTGTTACCTTTCTCATCAATGTTTAGAACTTCTGCCTTCAAACATTTTGACTAGATTTTTAGTATGCAGTTTCCTGAACAAGAAGATTGCTCTTGGATCAAGACATTTCACCATTCTTTGTTAGAGACCCCCTATCAGCACACTGTAGATTCAGGGAGGTAGATTTGTAGATTTGCACAGGCAAGGAAAACACATCATTTTCAAGAAACACGTGAAGGATATTAGCACTGGATTTTAAATTAATTACCCTGCCATCTCTGTCCTCTGGAAAAGCTTTAGCCAGTCTGTTTGCCTTCAGGTCATGCATCTTTCTATGGTCAGACACTATGTGAAAGCAAAGCTCTTAAACTAAACATAAAAAGGTAATTTGGTCAAAAATTACAAAGGTGATGCAGACGATCTTTGTTGTCCCTTCATTCTTTAAATTCCTTTATTATTAGCTAAAACATCATTGCCTTCAATGAGGCTATCTTTCTTTGAATTGTGGTGAATACAGACTGTGTGGTCCAGCATCCGTTCCTGGGGGAGTCTTTTTGGTCTCCAGAAGGCACCTGGCATGGAATCAATACATGCTCTGAAAGCTATTGCAAAGCTCCCTAGTGCAGAAGGCTCTCTTCCCCAGTCTATAATTAATTTTTTGAGAAAAAAACTCTCACATTCACCGTAGATATCACATTGAGATTAAATATAAGACACTGATTCACATTGTCCATGAATTCATCTTTCTCCAGTTTGAATGGAGCTTTTTGTGTCTCCATAATGTCTGGTGACAGTGAACTCTAGGGTTTAAATGCTGGTTAACTAGAGCTGGTTAACTTTTTAAAAACAAAGTACTTTTTTTTTTTTTTTTTTTTTTTTTAAGGCAGAAAAATATGCTTAATCCCTCTGAGAAATCCAGATTGAAAGTGTATGTGTTTCTGAGGTAATTTTCTTCAATCTTGTTCCCCCCTCTGCTACCCCTTCTTCCTGGTTGTACTAGACTGAACAGAAACTTCATATGTTACATGTTCATAATTCTTTCCCCTTCCTATGAAATGTTTGTCTGTTTTCTTTTCTTCCTGGAAACCTACTCTGTCTCTATTTGTGTTTCAAGATCCCAGATATCTGTGTACTTCACTCCTTGCTTTATACAAGCAGGTCTTCCAAAAAACATCGCAGTAAGTCATATACCTTTGCTGTCAGAGAAGCCCTGATATTTCTTTCACTGAGAGAATTTCACCAGCCCCAGAGACTAGGAGCCACCAGCACGTGAAAAATCAACTCTCCTTCCTGTGCAACACAGCCCTTAACCAGAACAGAGCAGAACACAGTGTTAACACTCTGAAACTTACAGCAAACCTGAACAAGCAAACAAAACAGATGCCATCTGCTACAGTCTGGAGAGCATATTCCCTGCCAGCCTTTATTCAAGACAGCCAGAATCCATTCAACTTAAAGGCTCTAAAAGGAGTTTTTTATCATGTCATGCTATATCACTGTTTTCTTTGTAGGGAAAAAAAAAAAAAAAACAAAAAAACCAAGACCAAACTTAGATGATAGGATCAGTATCTATTTTCATGTTTTTAAAGGCATTTCTTTGCTGTTTTCCTTTGAGAATGTTGTGTACAGGTACTGAATCTTCTACACAATAACAGAAACTGAGGTCCCTAAGAGGGTCAAAACTTATACTGTCAGTTTTTATTATTTGTTCTAAATAATCTTTTTCCTCTCTTCAACCTTCTAAGAAAATTAAAAACCAGTTCATGTATGTATATATGTTGAAATTTTATGTATCTTTATCTCGATACCAGATTAATTTTTGCTATCACACATGTTTAGTTTGGAGTACAGAAATGAGGTTCATTGTACCAGGAAATGTACTAAACCAGAGAAAATTTTCAGTTATTTGGTTGAACATAACTGTTCTTGAAAGTATGGGCTGAGAAAAGGAATTTAGATGTCTCATATAGTAAGCATCCTCTAAAATACAACCACCATATCTTAATTTCTGCAGTAAAATAAGTGTTCAGACTTGTATTGGACATCTTTTTGAGTGTCTAATGACAGAAGATTTTGTCATCTGGGCTTTGCTGCTTCAGTCCAAAAGGGAATTAGTATCCCTAGAAAATAATATTATAATGTAACATGACACAAATAATGCCTCAGCAGTTGTGAGAAGATCATCATACATCATATTGTAGTGACTACAAAAGTCAGGAAAAAGTATAAAACTGAATTTAATGTGATGGTTAATACAGCTTCTCTTTCCAACAGTGTTTTAATAAGAAAGACTGGAATTCCATGGTGGAAATCTTATATTGAATCAGATGTTCTTCTGTGGTTTATAGCTGCCTATAACACACAGAGTTTCATCTTCTGATACTGGAAAAAGCGAACAGCAGCTCATACTTCTGGAGAGTCTTCTTTTGAATTAATGATCATAAGCAATGACAGTCCAATAACTGTAAATGACATCAGAATGTTTTGACTGTCACAAAGCAAGGCACACTCATGAGTGAGAAGAAAAGGTCTCCCTTTTTTTCTACCCTTACTGGCAATATCACAAGAAAAACTCATTCCTCATCACATCATGGGATATGGATACCTATCACCACTGGTACCGCCAACTCAACTGTATTCTTCCCTAAATAATAGTCCATGTCTCTCACAATTCACTTCAAAACAAAAGCATAACAAAACAAAAACAAAAACAACAAAAAACCCAACCAAAACCATTACCAAAACCAAAATAAAAACAAACCAAAACCAAAAACAAGAACAAAACCAACAAAAACCAAAAACCAAACCAAAAGCAAATAAAACCAAAACAAAAGAAGCACAAACAAACAACTCCCCTCAACAACAAAATAACTCAAAAAACCCCACATCAGAATATGCCTAAAATCTTACATTTTCAAAGGATGCAGCAAGTCCCAAATTAAAAATTGTCTGAATGCAATTCAGTATGTGGTGTCTAAAGAAATAATCAAAATGTTACTAGTATTCCAACCAGAATGTTTGTTAAGTGTTCATGAACAATGCAGGATATCTGTGTAGTTCTTGTATCTTTTCAGAGTAGAGAAGTTAGTACTTTAAATGTCAGCAACTTTTCTCTTTTAATGGAGAGTCTTGAATCCAGCCCAATCTATTAGCTAAGATGATAGCAATCACACTTGCATCAGGTCACAAATCTGCAGGAAGCTCTAAAATTTAAAAAAAAAAAAAAATTAAAAAAAAATTTACCTTATCTAATGTAGGATTTTTGTATGAAAACTGAGAAATCACTGCTTGCTTTGAATTACCAATAGAAAATCAACATTTTCCTCAGCAGCACCAGTTACAAATTTTTTACACTCTTTGTATGCTCTTGGGACACTTATAACAAAAAGAGCTGTGAACTCCTAAAAGTAATCCCAGATGATTCCAAAAAATTAATAGAATGAGGATGATACTGATGTGAATACTTTGTTAGTATCTGAGCTTAGGATTGTTTCAAGCTTTCTGTAAGCAGTACAAGTAATATCCAATACACATCAGTATGAATATTTAGCTAGAGAAATATAAGTGTAGCTAGTATTAATAACTTTTTTTTCCCAATGACAGCCTCAGTCAGGAAGAGGGAATGGTACTTTGGTGGGTGAAGCAAAAGTTTATCTTTCTTCTCTGCTATTAACTTGTTAAGTCAATACAGGAAAATCACTTAGGCAAACATTTTCAAAGTTAGGTGAATAAAGTAAGGTAGTAAAGTAGATGCTGCTATAAGACCAAGAAGATTTAAGGAGAACTTGAAACACCTAACAAATAACTCTATTGTCATAATGTCCCATTCTAGAGCTGTGTATACTCAGGTGCACCACAGAAATGCTGATAGATAGGCAGTTGAATCAGAAACAATAAGATCAAGGGGACAAACTTCTTTTGTAACCCACACCATGCTGAATCATGGGTTTCTGCTCCTGAAGGATGATGTATTGATCATATGTAAGAAAATACAGAGCCTATAAGAGTAAGATCCATGAAAGAGACCAAGTAACTCTGCTCTAAAATATTTAAACATACTTTTAAAATGACGTGGCTTAGTTCTTTTTAGTTCCAGGAAGCCATTCAAGAGATAACTGTTCAGAAAGAACAATCTCTTTTTTCCTGAAAATCCAAATCTGAGCCTTTAGAAATCTCAAGTCACTAAGCTCCTGCGGTACATTTTGTAAAGATGAGAGTTGATTATAATTGCCCTTGGAGGGAGTGATTTCTGAGTCAGAAAAACACAACACTATGACTGTGAAGAGTTTATTTTCTTTTAATTTAGTTTGGGGTAGAAGGAAATAAAAGGGGGGTGAGTGTTGCGGCAGTTTGGATGAATATAATAAAAGATCATATAATAAAACATCTGTTAAGAACATGTGTTGGAACTCCAGGGTATACACTGAAACTAGTCAGTAATATCTGTGAGTGAATGAAAGAATGAATAAATAAGTGTATAAAATCATGATTCCTTCCATCATCCCTCCCCTATGGAGCCCGCAAGGATTTTTTAAGTCTTGTCAAGGATAGAGGCACCTAACATCTCTGCAGCTGTTATTCAGCACATCTTCATATTGACAGATCTATCAAACTAGAGAGGAGCTCATGACTAAAGAATATATGAAAGGCCACTGTAAAAGAAATCATGGCCCAGAGAACTTTGTCAGTGAGAAAGGCAGGGGAGGAAATGAAAAGTTCAGAGAAATTGTGATCTGCTCTAGAATGCCAGAGGTGGGAACTGAGTCACAGCTTTATGCTTTCTCTCTATTAGATGTGTTGCATATCAGTAAATAGTTTATGCTATTCTCTAAAAGTACAAATGTGTGCTAGTGTGTGTAGACCTCAGTTTACTGTTTCAGAACTACCTCACTGACCCTGGATCATCTCCATTCCAGAGGGTCAGATGCAGTGGTTTTTATCATTAAAAAACCCACTTCACTACTTGTGGATTCTGGTGCCCTGCTGGGTGCACCTCATTTGCCATAATTTTGTTGTCTTGTCTTTTTCTACTTGTCATGTATTATAGAGCTTCCTATGAATGAATGAGAGGCATGCAAGTGGACAGGGATCAAGAAAACAATTTCCAGGAAGTATAAAAATGCTATGAGATCCTGCAGGAAGCCTGTAGCTGCTACTGGAAGAGAGCCAAGATACCCAAATTCAGCTAGATATTGTTTTAGCCAAGCTTTAGCCAACAACCCATTCTTCCTCTTTTAGAAACAGGTGGCTGCAGTTAAAAGCAATACAACCCCAATCACTTACAAGCTAGTTATCTTTAAATTGTTTCCTTGAAAATTGGATGATGATGAGATATTTTCTATGTGTCTTTCCCTCTTTGAATTTCTGCTCTGAGTTTCTCCTTACAGGCATGTTGCAATAGCTTCTGGCTAAAAGAAGTAGCCAAGGGAATGCAGGCATTCTCAGTTCTCATTAGGATATTGGAAAAAAAGCATTACCCTCTGTCTTTCTAATTATAGTGCTGGGGGGATATTATAGCAACTAACTGTAAAGTAAGAAAAAATATTTTGTCACATTCCTTTCTCCACTACCTGGATGGCACTGTGGAAAATATCAACAAAACTATATAAGCAGGGCTTTATGAACTTCCTACCACTGGAACACTGATGTTTTGCGAGAAAGCACACAAAAATAAGCAGCTCAAATTTAAGTAAATATTGGGTAAAATAACAGCTATGTTGACATCAATAGACCTAGGAAGTCTCCGTGAAAAAGATTCATCAACACAGTAATTTAAATCTCCAAAGTTTTCAAATTCTTTCTCCATCTTCTATTCCACAACTCCTGTACTGTAAGTACACATGAAGATAAATAAAGAGTAATTGTAGCACAGTTGTGATTTTTGGCCTGTAATTTAGAAGCAAGCACAAAGAGAAAACAATTAAGTCAGCTACTCACATGAAGCTCCATGCCTTGGAAGACTTCAGTCTTATGCTGTTGCCCAAAATCTTGCACCCACTCTCTCTCCTATGAGTTTTCTCCTTAGTGCTTCAGTATACTTTCTACATTTTCTATATTTCAAAATATAAGTTCATAATAGGTTAATTTTAAACTGGACCTCATTAATGAGACAACTAACTGAGAAATCAATGATCGATTTTGAATGTTA
The DNA here is from genome assembly GCF_021018805.1 of Prinia subflava. NCBI lineage: Eukaryota > Metazoa > Chordata > Aves > Passeriformes > Cisticolidae > Prinia > Prinia subflava. The sequence goes on along the minus strand of NC_086283.1, from coordinate 78,740,678 downwards.
GCTTGAAGCTAGGTATTCATTTCCCACATTTTCTGGTAGCCGGGGAGAGTGACTTTTCTTTATTAGATCATGCCTCTCAAGAGGTAAGGTAAATCATAAAGTGGTGAGAGATGTTACTGTGGCAGCTATACAAGCTGCAATTTTTGATACAGAAGCAAAAATGGAGTGAAAGATTTTTTCCTCTTGCCCTGAAAATATGCCTGAATTTTGCCTTTGAGACATCATGTTTCAAAATTGAAGCACTCCTTAGTCTTTAGTTTTTGTTCCTCATGTTTTTGGATAGCTGTCAGAGTCCAGGGGAGTGCACACCTCATGAATGGATCATAAACACAGAACTGGAAACCATGAGACATTGGTTGTTTGCAAATCTCCTTTAGTTTGGGTGGGAGAAAAAACAGTGATCTAGAGAAAAAAAATTTACTGAGCACTACCACCAAATCCTTTAAATGTTTATTCTGGATTTTTCCCCAATTTAATTGCATTTTCAAATAGAATCTGATCAAATTAAACAGTCTATTTAATTTCTGCATTTTCTACGCTTACAAAAAAAGAACAAAACAAAACAAAACCACATCTGTTGGGTTTAAAACATTTGAATGAATACCAAAACCAGTCATATATGGGCAGAGTTCTCACAGCAGAAGAGGAACAACTTTTAAAATTGCTGGCCCTGGGTTGAAGTCATTATGCTTACTTAAAATGTTGTTGCAACTGACACAAACCCATATAGGTATACACAAAACAGAATCTATTGACAACTGCGGAATTACTAACCAAGAATGTGACATAATATGCTTATTTTCCAAGGAAGTAAACCACTGTCTTAGTCCAGCACTTGCCATCTGTGCCTCTGGCACTGCTTTGTTGAAGAAAGGACCAAGTCCTGTGAACACACAACCTGGTGTACAACCATGTGGACACTTAAGGCAGAGGAAGGCTTTGTGTGATACCATCCTGCTCCCCACTCACCTGGACTCATGGCTCATAACTCAAGCCTGAGCCATAAACTCAAGAGGAGACCAGAAGCTGGCTTCAGGAGGTGCTAGGGACATAGTTTTCCCTTAGTGGGCTATCATCTCTCCTGGTGAGCACAAAACAATTTATTCTTCCCTTCTATTTATTAAACTTGGTGTAACATGACAAAACCATGGAGTCTTCAGGAAGGTGGTAGTGGGGAATGAACCTCAGCTACCAGAAACAGCAATTTCTTCCAAAACCAGTTTGTTTGCCTAATTGGGAAGTGTATCCCTCAATTAGGCTGAAGGATGTATGAAAACAGAATAGGTTGCTGCCATCTTTCTTATTGAGAGGCAAAAATTGTCTGTCACAAATTATATATACCATAGACATAAGGTGTTGTGGGGGTTTTGTTTGTTTGTTTTGGGGTTTTGTTTGTTTGTTTGTTGTTTGTTTTTGTTTTTTAACCTGGTCTCTGAATTTCACCCATATGAATTTGCCCAAGGCTATATGCTCTTTTCCCAGCACAATGCCAAAAAGGTCATTTCTGGTCACTGGAGGTTGTGAATCCAGGGAAATTCTCTTGAGCTGCATTACTGCAAGACAGAATATATTGTGGTTTTGGAGGAAGAAGAAACTATAATCCTGAAAATAGTAATTCTGTAACTCTAAAAAGTGTATTTTTTGCCTGTCAATTATCGATTAATGGGATTACCATGACCTGACTTTCTGAAAATGGTGTTTTGATTAATCAAGAAAAATTAAATGAATTCTCACACAAAGTATGAGATAATTTGTAAAATTACCTTTTTAACAAGCTAAAGACAGGATACTTTTCAGAAAGCACTTCTACGTGAGTATTATTTAAAAGTGAGTAAAACCTTGTTGTTGGCTGTTTTTCAATTAAGTTTGCTTTCAGAAATTATATTTATTGTGGTATTTTCCATGCAATATCTGCCCCAACATTATCTACCAGGATGAAACATTCCTGCCTAAAAAAAAAACTAAAAAACAAAACTGGCAGGATGGTTACCAGTTGGAAAGAGAGTCCAGATATGGGAAATATCAGTTAAAATTAGCACTGACTTTTTTTCCGAAGTTGCCTGGCTCTGTGATGCTATTCTTTCCAGAGGATGCCAACACCTTTTATAATCTGGGCTACCTTCTGCTGCTGATTACATCCTTGTCATCACCCCACAGAGCTGTCAGTCTGAGGCATTTACAAACCATGAAAGACTGCTGAAAATCACACAATTTTAAAATGATGGATTTGAGGCTGACCTTTTCTTCCATTTGGCTGCTGACCCCTCAAGGTGTGCATGTCTGAGGTGTCCAAGATCTTTTATTTTGCAAGTGCAGAAAAAAGAGAACTTCTTGGTCTCCTTATAATTAAAGGCGAGGCTTGCAGTGATTGACTTCTGACTCCTATTTTGGATCTCTGAAAGAAAAATCACGCTAAAACTTTAGGAAATAGTGTCTGTTAGTAAAATGTTAACAAATCAGGGCTGGAATTTAAGGCAGTGTGTTCTCTAGCCTTGTATAACCACATGAGATCTATGCAAACCCTGGTAGAGTGTGACTGCCAAGCACACAGCACTGATGAAGGTGCAGCACTGAAGTGACAGAAGACGAAATACTTGTGAAAGATGCTGGGAAAAACTTCCTTCTGATAGAAAGCTTTAATGTTTCCAGAAAGCAGGCTGGATATTAGTTGCAATTTTGCTCTTCCCTGAAAGAGTCTCACAGAATGACCTGCACGGAATTCAATTTCTTTCCCTTGAAAGGAGGCAGAATTGAGTCAACCCAGCCAGAATTTGAACCTGTGGCTCAAGGGAGTCTAAGTAATTCAACCCTTAGGCACGACTTTTAAGCCATCACCCTCCAGCGCATGATAAAAGGTATTTTATAAAGAAAGGAAGTGGAATTGTAATGAGGGGAGTTTTGGGTGAATCATAAAGCGAGACAGACTTCAGATATTTTTGGAGGGGGTCATAAAATCACATTTTTTTTTCAGATTACTGGGATAACAGTAGGAAACAACAGTTGGGTTAAAAACATCTTCCAAATACTGAGGTGAACTCAAGATTTTATACTATTTGAGAAAGTTTAAAACAAGCTGTGGTGTGGTTTTGTGGTTTTTGGTTGGGTTTTTTTTGCTAGTTGCTTCCTCCTGACTTTCTGCTGTCATCTACTCCTGAGAAAGAGCTTGACAGGAGGTAATGTTTGTAGCTCTATTTCTAAGACTTCTAAAACTGAAAATAATGGAAACTATATGAAAAAGTTCAATCTCTTTTCCAGCTGCAAACTGAGAAGCTGAAAGTTCAGTAGAATGTTCGTGAAAATATTTCTAGTAGTAATTTGATACTTTGCTTCTGAGACTTTTTCTCCCTCAATTTATACATACAATTCATGGTGAACGTGACCTTAGCTATGGTAATGCCTCTGTTTTTGAGGTAAATTTAGGTCAGAAAAGTAACTTTTTCATTTTCTTGGAAATGCTTAAACTTTGTCCCTGTAGGAACAGCTTTTGTTTGTTTCAATCATATAGAGTTTGGATTTTGCTCAAAATCAGGAGAACTCCCATATGATGATCTTTAATATAACTGCAGATATTGATATTTTCCCTATGAAAATGTATGCACCAAATTGTATCTGGTGAAAATGAGTTCCATATTTTTAGTAACTTTTAAATGAGTTGCCTTTGAATTTTGCTGAATATTTCCATGTGTTTCCATTATAAGAAATCAAAATAAGAGCACTTTACTCATTTCAATACATCATTTATTTGTAGATACACATATTGCAGTTATTTCAGAGAGAAAAGCTGTTTTTAATGTTCACAAAAATACTCCAAGGGCTGGAGCACCTCCTCTATAAAGACAGGATGAGGTAATAGGGGATGTTCAGCCTTAAAAAGAGAAGACTTCAGAGAGACTGTTTTGTAGCCTTTCCGTCTTTGAAGGGTTCTTGTAAAAAGAGACAGTGACCATTTATATGGGCAGATAGTGACAGGACAAGCTAGAATAGTTTTAAACTAAAGAGGAGAGATTTAGGTTAGATATTTAGAAGAAATTACGCACTGTGAGGCTCTGGCACAGGTTACCTAGAGAAGCTCCCCCATCCCTGGAAGTGTCCAAGGCCAGGTTGGATGGAGCTTGGAGAAACCTAGAATACTGGCAGATGTCCCTGCCTATGGCAGGGGGCTGGAGCTAGATTATCTTTAACTCAAGCCATTATGTGATTCCTTATGTCTAAAGATATTTTCTTTCAGCAATACCATATTTTTGTGTCACTAGACAACCACATTGGAACACGTTACTCTGAGTAAGATTTTCTTTCCTTTTCTTCTATGTCTTCCACAGCTGACTTTCTGAGTAATTCCTTCTATTGAGTCAAATTCATCCAAACAGTCAGGATTCTTCCCTTGTCCCATCTTTAGATCTCAACAGAGTATAGGAGCAAATAAGTTTTTTCTCCTTCTATTCTGCATTATTTCCTTTCTATCAAAAAGTTACCCTTAGTTATTTCACTTAATTTTGTGAAGTCACTTTGGAGTTCTTTGGGTTTTCTTATAGTTCTCACTAAGTTTCAAAACTTTTTAACAAAATGGATAATTTTTGGGCAGGACAGTTCCTCAACCAACACCAAATACAGCTTGCCCCAAAGCAGAAAGTTCCAAATAGAAATAATAACAGGTTTTATAAAGAAAATATATGATTTTTTTTTTTTTTAAATCAGCTATTCAGGCTGCAGCATGTTCTTGTTATTTCTGTACAAAGCTTAAATAGAAAAAGATCTTTCCTGCTACTCCCCCTGCTCCACTAGTGAGGGGTCTGGGGGTGCACAAGGAGCTGGGAGGGGAGAAGTCAGGACGGGTGACTACAGCTGACCCCCACTGGGGTATTCCATAATGCCATGCTCAACATAAAAAGTTAATCAGAAGAAAAAAGAAAGAGGGGGCTGTCAAAGTGATGATGTTGGCCTTTTCAAGACATTGTTACATTTCACAGTAATCCCTTGCTTTCCTGGGGATTACTGGACACCATGGAAAGTGGTGGGTGAATTCCTTGTTTTGTTTTATTTGTGTGCATGGCTTTTGTTTTACCTTTTAAATAGCCTTTATCTCAATCCATGAGTTTTCTTGGTTTTTCAATTTTTTCCTCCATCCCACTGTGGGAGTTGGAGGGGCAGAGAGTGAGCAAAATCCTTCATGGAGCTTAGTGGTCACTGGGGCTAAACCAAGACAAAGGGATTCAGTCCTCCCTGTTGGAAATATAAGTGATGAACTAGAATATTTCATGGTAAGCCTCTAGAATCACCATGATGTTATGGATTATCAGTTCTCAACCCCAGGTCGGGGAATTTAGAAGATGGATTTTGGCTTTTTGCTTTTGGTTTTTATTGCATTAATCCCTTTGCAGCCCTGTTGCTATATATATACATACACACACAAAACCTATTATTCTTATGGGGATATATTAGAAACATTATATGTATTAAAGAAGGGCAGTGCCCAATATTCTTCCTCTGGTTTAATAGAGGGCTGTTGTTGAGTGGTACACACCTGGTAGGGCTGAGAATGCACCTCTCCAACTCAGCCGTGACCCTCAGAGTGATGGAGTTCACCCATCAGTTTTATTACAGTAACTCATTTGTTGCTGTGCCATGCCAGCTTGATTTAACTGGCACATATGAGCAATGGCAACACAAGCCTGATTCCTGAGCATTTAAAGCTAGCTGTTGAAGGCAGATGGCATTCTCCAGTTCTCACATTGCTCTACTGCGGAGAACTAAAGTTTAAACTATCAGCTACCTGCCATTTTTGAAATTGCTGCAGATAAAAACTCTTTGATGATTTCAGATTTCTGCTGCTTGCTTGCAGGCTTACAGAGAATAATTGCTACCATAAGAAAACTACTGAAATAGACAATAAACTGATTTTGGCTGGAAGTACATTGTAATTCTGTTCTATATTGGTATGTGCAGCACCACAGAGACAAGTGTTTGTTATAAACAACAACAACAAAAAAATAGCTAAACTGAGGTGGAAGAAAAACAACCCACCAGTTTAATAGTTCTGATACAATAATCTGTGAATCAGCTAACATGGAAACTTAATTGTTGCTGAAAAGATTAAATAGGCTATGTCTTGTGTAAAACACGTGGGGCCATATGCCATCCTGCAAGGCTGCAGAACAAAGGAACGAGGCACAACATATTCCAGAACAAAGATCCCATCTGCAAGGGAACAACCATTAATGTGATATGTTTCTCTCATTCTTCTTTGAGGTCTTATTGCTATGCTGTGTTAAACGTGAAGATCATCTAGCCTCTGTCTTCCTCCTCCTCGAGATTTTCCTCTTTATCTGGCCTAGGTCCTACAGTAGCTCTTTTTAATACTACTCCCTACAATGGTACTGAAGATTTATTTTCATTGGTTAGACAACATGACCATCAAAAGTTTTCAGACTTCTTTGACTGTGTGTTAAAACAATTACATTTATTTTCACCCATGTGAACAAATTCTGTAGTATTGACTGGCCGTTGTCTTATCAGAATTGAACAAGACTTTTCAGAATCACAGAAAACCTGAGGTTTGAAAGCATGTCTGGAGGTTAGCTAGGCCAACCACCCTGCTCAAAGCCCAGTAAAATAAAGCAGGTTGCTCAGGACATTTTCCAGCTGGATTTTTAATATTTCCAGCGAAGAAGACTCCACACTCTCTCTGTAAACCTGGGGAATCTTTTCCAATGCTTGATCAACATAAACTACTTTTTGTTTTGTTTTGTTTTGTTTAATGTTTAATGTTTAAAGGAGACATCTTAGTTTTCTATTTTCACTTTATGCCCAGTGGCTCCTGTCCTGACTACCACTGGCTACCACTGGCTACCAGTCACAGGACCTGGTCCTGGCACCAGGTATCTATCCACGTAGATAAGATCACCTCTGAGCTGCTCAATCCTACTCAAGTATACTCAGCTTTTCTTGGCTTCATGTCTTGAGACTTCAGCTCTGTCACTCACGATAAACTTTATAAATGGCATAGCATCTGACTGCAAACAAAACTATTTACAACAAAATGCATCTGTTCATTTCTTTAAACCTATTTATTGCATTGATTCTAACTGTTTTAATTACTTAATCAAATATTGTATAGCCTCAAATCAAATGCCTCATGGACATCTAAGAGCACTGTACCAGCACCATTGTATTTATTAATTTAACATATGCTCCTCTCAAATGGAAATGTCACATTAGTTAGATGGAATCTACTTCACATAAAATAAGTAGAGTTATAAATACATAGAGTTTTTTGGGTTTATTGTTTTCTCTTGAAAACACCAGCACTTTTGTAACCAGTTCTCCAAATTATCTCCGGCATTCCAAAATTTTGTGAGCATTGAAATAGATATGTCAGAGATGGTCTCAGACAGTTTTTTTTTTTTTCAAAATGCTTTGGTATAAACTATCAGGAAATGTTAACAAAAATATATCAGACTTAATACCAGTGGTCTAACAGGCTTCAATCATTTCTCAATGCTGAAATCATGTCAACATATTCTATGAGTACATCTTTCAGCTTGTCCCAAATTCAGAAGTGAATTAAGCACTAAAAATATTTGCCTTTTTTTTGTGTTAGTATAATCTTCGCTATGCAACTTTTTTTTCCCAATTTCTAACCAGAAGCTCCAATATTCCAACCCAAATCCATCAAAATGGACCACCATTTCCCCCATCCCTATGCAGACTGAGGAAGCAGAATGAAGCAATTAAATTCATAACACTCTGCATTCCTTATGTTTTGTGCTAAATGGATAAGAATTTCCAGGTTTCTGTTGTTATCGCTTCCCCTTTGCATTGGTTCTTTGATTCATGAGTAATCTAGCTGCTGACTCCGATGACTTGACAAACTTTAAGGGGACAGGACTTCACAGAGCTTCATGGATTCTCCTTCTTGCCCACACCTGCTATCCTGGCAAAAGTCCTCAAATATTTTGCAAGAGGGGCATCCTAACAGTCGTGTCATACACAACTTCCCAAACCAGAAATTTATTTCTCCTTCCAAAATCTCCTTCCATTATTTTCTTTTTTATACTTGATCATTTTTCTTCTGAATAACTGGGTAAGGAACATAAGGAAAGCAGAAATTCTATTTTGACAGAGATTGCCAGTAATTATTTTCTTTTGTTAAATCAGTCCTTCCTGATTGGTTAACACCCATGGATTTTAATGTTTTGTCCAAATAAGTCTTCTATCTTTCTACCACTGTTTTGGGCCCATAATTAAAATTTTAGATTAGATTTATTCAGTATCGGGACCCAGCAGCCATTCAAAGGTGCATTCTAAACTAACTTTCCATTTGTCCAGATGAGTCTGCAAGGATATCCCTCACATATTCTATCCTTGCTCTCCGAAAAGATCAGAAATTTGTATAACCAGAATTCTACCACTGTCTTCTCCCTTGTTGCTTACTATCCCCCCTTTTCCATCTCCCTACTCATCTCTCACCATCTGCTTGACCTGCTAATGTAAGTCATACCGAATGTTCTGAACCATTGTTTTCCAGGTCCTTTTTTGCTGGAAAAGTGGCTGTGATACCATCTACCAATTTTGTTTGCTTAGAAACCTGGCTTCTTCAGGCTCTGGAGTTGCCCATTCAATCTAACAGTTTGATACTTCTAGTCCATTTGCCTAATGGTCTTTTGTAGAAGTACTTGCACTGCTTTTATCCATGGGAGAGGCTAATAATAACAAAAACACATTTCCATGTCATATTGATCAATTATTGTTCATTATGTATAGAGAAGGGCTCTTGCTAAAAGGCTGTGCTAAAAGCTCTCCAAATGTCCTAAAATGTTTAAGAGCCATTAGGCCAACCAACTCAATTCCATCTCTTCACAAATGCTCAAGAAACTCAAATATCGTCACTATTCAAAGACTACTGAATCATAGTATTTGCTGTACAGAAGCCAGGTCTATACATTTTTTCATTTATATTTTCATGGTCAAATTGTACAACTTCCACAAAAAATAAAATACAAAAATACCATTTTCTAGCTGTCTGTAGTTTTCTAAATCAAAAATCTGATTTTACGGTCATGTCTTCCTTTAATCAAAAGTTTCTGATGTTCCCTTTTATTGGGATTGGAATAGGATGTTCCCACAGCTGAAAGGAAACAAACAAACAACCTCCCCCCAAAAAACCCCAAACAAACAAAAAAAATAACCCACAAAAAAAACCCCCCACAAACAAAGAAAACAACAACAAAACAAACAAACCCAACAACAACAAGGTGGGAAGGGGGGAAGATCAGAAGGCATACAAAACCCCACAGAATAAAAAGCACTGGCAGCTGAGAGTTGGCTATTTTCCTATTGTTTTAAAGCCAGGTTTGCTTCACATTTATATATATGTTTACCTCATACATCCAAGTCCTCATAAAGCTGAGATTACTATGTTATGTGAGTATACACACCACGACCCCCCCCCACCTCTCTTGATATTTCCTTACTGAACCAGTATTGATTTCTTTCCTAGACCTCATTTCATATTGTGCCCTGAAAATTAAATGATCTATTTAGTTTCAATATGGCCCAGGATTCTAATTGGATTTTGAGGCAGTAATTTATGTAATATTAATGGATACTTTCAGAAAACCTCTAATTAACAGCTGACCTTTATTTTTTCCTGTGAAGAAAGAAGAAAGAAAGCAAGAAAGAAAGAAAGAAGAAAGAGAGAGACAGAAAAAGAGAAACAAAAAATGAAACATTAAAAAAGCAAGTCGTCAATTTAATTAGCAAAAGCCAGCACACATCAGGGACATTTTGGGGACCATCAAAATGCATTATGTATTTGATCACCTTATGCCTATAAAAATGGCTAAATAATTTAAATTCAATTCAATAAAATGTGTTTTCAATGAGGAAGTTCAGCTCTGGGTGATAGATTAAAAGCTTCATATAACCCAGAGATTTTATAAGCTAGTGGCAAACAAATTCAAAGTAGAAAATTATATTTTCTTTGCTTCTTTTATGTAGCAAGATTTCTTCATTTTCTGCTCTTTTTCTTTTCTTCTTTTTTCTTTTTTTTTTTTTTCTTTAACAGTATAAATAAATATATTCAGAATAATTTAAATGCTTTATGGAGAGAAAAAAAGGAAAATTCAGAGCTATCATCTCATCATTAAAAGAAGAAATTCACTTGCTTGTTCAGCAGCTGTTTTACTTCTTACTTATCACCATGTAACCCTCTAAAAATCCAGGATTTAAGGAAATGTACCCTGGGACAATCAGAACAATACTGAACCTCACTGTGCATAGATACTTTCACTGTGTCTCAAGAATTAAACATGGTAATGTCTTGAGAAACTTTATTTTAGAAACACTTTGTTTGTATCAACAGTCATGGACCTATCGAGTAAAATGTCATGATGTGTCAAACTGAGAATGACTTTAACAAATATATACTTCATTATCTGTTCATCACTGTTTTGTATTGCTTTTACACTTGTGTTGTTGTAATTTCATGACATTTTATTTTACTCTTGCACTTTAATGTAAGTTGCTAAATGAAAAAGATGATGAGTAATCAGGGCCATAAATGAAAAATCCACATGTACTCTGCATCAAGGTATACATCAGCTTTAGATCTGGTCTGTTCAGACTAGTCCAAATGACTGACATGTGAATATTTACTAACAAAAGCTAAGCCTCTTCAAAACTGTTTAAAAGTCATTAAAAAATGAATAAATAAGCCTTTTAAAAGAAAAATTCCTGCTGTGGGTAAACCAGTCCAGTATAGTTCTTAAGTGGGAATACAAAATTGGATTTAGGGACTTCAAAGCTGAGCATTGCAATAGCCAATTATTTTTCAGTCCTTTACTCTTATCATGGGATCCATGATGTCCAATTAGGCAGTAGGGTGTCTGATGACTTACACAGAAAAAAAAAAAAAAGTCCTTTAGCATGAGATTCAAGAATACTACAAAACAGATTTTCATGAGAGATACACAATAGGTTTTGGAATCTAACAGCACATAGATATGAAGTCTAAACAACTTATTTCTGTCGGTATGGGAACAATAACAGGCACAATAACATGAGAAATTAAGGTGTCAGTACTGCAAAAACACATTTAGTAACCTCAGTTTTGTTTACTGAAATTTAAATGTGTGTATGCCATATTTTCAAAGCAAAGAAACAATTTCTAGTGTTTCTTTGGCTTCAGTCCCTGAATTTTATGATTAATTGAGACCTGATTTGACCAGTCTGTGAAAGATAGTTGAAAACTCACAGAAAGAAGAACTGTCCCAATTTCTGTCATCTGTATCAAAAATCCCCTGCATGAGTCAAGGTCTGTCAGAGCCACCTTACAGAGAGCTGACCTTTAAAGTCTGTGGTGACCCTCCTTGTGCTCTCATTTCTCAGGTTCTCAGGCACCACAGGTGACCCTCAGGGACAGGTAAGTAGGGACATATAGCACAGCAAAGTAAATGCAGTGTCTGCAGACATAACTGCAAAATTTTTGTCTGGGAAAGAATCCCACAGTTTTAAATTGTTTTTTTTTTTTCAGAATTATCAAAATTTCTTGTTCTCTATCAGTTCATCTTTCCAAAATGTTAGTTTTTCTATGACATTATTTGTTTATTGATAGCAAGTCATGTTAGACCTTTAAAAATAATTTAGCACAGATTTTTTTAAATACTTAAAGAATAATTTGACTCTGTAATGTTACATTATTATTATTATTATTATTGTTATTATTATTATTATTTAATATGCCTTGCTCCACCAGTGATAAAGTCCAGCTTACAGTGATTATATTTGCTTACAAAACATCCTGGAGCCTGAAGAAAAAATCATGTCTTTCTATAAAAATAACTAATCAGAGAGTGGATTCTTTAAATGTTTCTAACCACCCAAGCATAGTTTTATTTTCCTTTCAACCAGAGATGTGCTTGAAAGCATCAGCTGATATGTCCCCAAATGCTTCTTTCTGCTGTCTGAATGTGTGAAAAACAACAATCAATGGTATAAAAACTTTTTTTTTTTTTTTTAAATTAAATATGAGTGGGAAACAGATGAATGGAGAAGTCAGGTTGTTTGATCAATGTCAGACTGCAGACTAGTGATGAAGCTGGGGACAAGAGTTGTGTTTCACTGTTGTAGCTAATGTCCTTCTAATCGTTAACACCACCTTCCCTAGCAAGAAACTATAGATTGGACTTACAAGTTGTTAGGACAAGATTTTTTCCCTCATAGGTTCTGTGGTTACTAGCCAAATTTACATTTAAATGACTGAAGCCAGCCTTTTACTTCCACTGTTTCCATTAAAGAGGGATGAGGGTTTACTTTCCCAGATAAGCTCGCATTTTCCCTTAACTTTTTCCCTCCCTTCTTTGAAATTAAGCACTGACAGGAATGAATTGAATTTCTCTGCTCCGTATTGTGGCCAAGGGCTTTTACATTTTCTTAATCCCTGTTATAAATGCTAATACGATATTCTAATTAAAATAATAATTTGGTTTATTAATAAAGATCAAATTACAGAATTTCGATAAACTCACTAACAGCGGAGAAACTTGACAGAGTTTTCCCGGGAAATGTCAAGGGTGAACCGTGAGACACAGAACCTGGCAGTCTGCTGTCTCTCCTACGGTTCACAAATTTGCCCAGTTTGGGGCTTAGTTTTTATACACTTTATTCTGCCCTTGGCAATATTTCCCCATATTTCCCCTTGTTTCTCGGCTAGCTATTCAAATTCAAGGGTGTCTCCGACTAGGCTGGAAAGAGTTCTTTCTCTCAGTTCATATATTAATGTCCAATTTCTATAGATCCTTATGGCTGATGAATGGTCGAGATATGGGTGATGACCGGAGAGGGTGTAGTCAGGAACCATTGATGTTTCTGCCATCTTATCTTGATGGGTCTCCTCCTGGTGCTCGAGGAGGCTGTGGTTTCCAGTCAACCTTTTGTCTCTTTCTGAATGTGAGTTTCGCGGGTGGCGCCTGCCTTTTCAACATTTTGGTTTAGCCAAATGTTACAAGGTGTCTTGAAACTTACATTTTCATGTAACACACACAGATATACAGTTTTATAGTTTTCAATAATATTTCATTAACTATAAGAACATGAATTAATCATTTCACATTTTTCACATCCCTATGTTTAGGGGTCAGACACTGCTCAGGGAGCAGAAACCAGGTTCAGAACCCTCACTGCCAGAGCATCAGAAATGTCACTTGAGGAACAGAGCAACACAATTATCGTCATTATTCTCCACTCCTCTAAGGACTGTTTCCAGGTCGTAGACACCTATTGTGGATGCTTTGGGAATAATGAAAACCATTAACAGATTGTTAATGTGACTTGGTAACAGACCAAGCAGAGACTTATAAAACAATAAAGCTTTACAATCAATCTGATGTGTAACTAGGCAATGATGGGAGCATGTATAACATCAGTTAGGGCCAAATTTTAACTCTTCTTAGCAACCTGGTGATATAGAGACACTGAAAGCTATCTGGATCAGATTCATAAGTGTTTTGAGGATCATATCTTTCCGGGACTTTTGGTCAGGTGATGAGCTGAAGCTGATGTGGCACCAAGCAAATGAGCCAACAGGCATCCTCTGAAACTGAGGGAGGAGTGTTTGTATCCCTCCAGCCAGCAGAACTGAGAGAAGGGGTTTTGGGCTTTGTTTTTGTTGGTGTTTGGGCTTAGTTTTGCTTCAGTTGCTGTTTTGTTGGAGTTTTTTTCATTCTTTCCTTCTTAAAACTAATGCAATAAAAGGCGAAGACAGAGCTGCCATGTTGTGACTGTGTGCAACTGTGTGCAGGGGAAATGCTCAGTAAAAGAAGTCAGAAAAATCAAATTAGAAATTTATTTTAAAAAAGAGATTTACTTTACTCTTTCACTGATCTGTTCTGCTGTCTTGACAAATCACATTGTCACATTTGGGACTGAGTTTCCTCACCTCACCTGTGTCTGATTTAACCTTATTATATTTCATAAGAATTCCTTGCTTTCTTCCTGCTTTCCTCACATCTCTCTGACTCTCTGAATTCTTTCTCTCTTTCTCTCTCTCTTTCTTTCGTTCTCTCTCTTTCTCTCTTTCTTTCATTCTCTCTTTCTTTCTCTCTTTCTCTCTTCTCTCTCTCTTTCTCTCTTTCTTTCTCCCTTCCTTCCTTCCTTCCGCACCTTCCATCCTTCCTTACTTCTGCACCTTCCTTCTACACCTTCCTTCCTTTTCTTTCCTCATTAAAGCTGATGCCCATCCTTGTTTTGCCCTTTGTTTTACAATGCTGACATTTTCCATACTGATGTGTGTTTTTGGCATTCTGCATTTCGGGATCTTCAGGCTGAACTGCCTTTACAGTCTGGAAGAGCACAGCACTGACTATGCTAATACAGGAGGTAGGGTTTAGAGCATCATAGCGGGTGATAACAAGATATTTACAGCCCAAGCAGACTCAGATTGAGCTGTACGCTCTGTCATTTTCATTTTATGAGCTTGCTCCATAAAACTGTTCCCATATGGTTAAAGTTAGGGATAAACAAACAGGTTCTGATCAAATAAGAAACCACTCAAATCTTTGCCCAAGGTTCATAATGAACTTCTTTTTTTTAATCTCTGAAAATATTGCTTATGCAAATTTCAAAATCTTCTCTTGTTTGTCTCTGCTGGATCTTTATTTCTTAATTTAACCCGAGACTTACAAGCAGAAGGAAATGCTGTTTTATATTAATTCTGCTTTAATCAAAAGTACAGGTAGCAGTTTTACAAGTTGCTGTCATGCAAAGCCAGGAAAGGTTAAATGAAGCCCCTAATCAGAGTCCAGTACATCCAATTTACAGGGCTGATTCCTACGGAAAAATAAATTTAAAAAAAAGGACTTAAAGGAAGCAACACAGCATATCTCCTTTCTCACAGGCACCTGAGATACAAGCACCCCAAACTGCTGAAATAGGTTAAATCCTGCTGCCCTACCATTTGAATTTGCCTGTGTGCAAATATTGCACATTCATCTTGAGGCTGTTTGTATCTCTGTACCATTATGGTGTGCTTGTACTCCTAGAGGAGTCACAGTCCTTCTGCTGTGCAAAGGAGGAAAGATGGTAAGATTTCTCTTTTTTAGCTTACACAGCCCAGTCATCATTCACATAGGCAAAGTATTTTGCCTCTTCATGTAAAAACAAGGTTGATCCCTCGGTATAAAAGAGCAAAGATGGGAAGAAGGAAGAGACATCAGTTTTAGAATGACTGCTCTATTTGGAAAAAAAACCCAGGCTTTTGGAGTACAGACATAGTTTTTTCAAAGAAAATCTTCTGTATCTGATAGTTTCTCTATTTCTCACCTTGCTTATCTATTGCTATGTTATACCATTCAAATCACCAGATCTAAGCATAAAACCAAATGTAGTCTAACTTGTCTGACATCACAGTACAATAAGCCTGTGTTGTCACAATTTAAACTCTGAGTCCTAAGAAATGTGTATCTACCTAAACAAACTCATTCTGAGTTGACTTTCCTGGAGCCTAATGTTTTTGAGGCAAAAAGAAGGAAGTCAGAGAAATTTTCTTGTAAATGAATTTGGTGTATTGTCTTGAAATAGGACACTGCAGTGTTAGAAATTAATACATAAGAGGTTTGACTAGTGTATTTGGATAGTACAGGAACAAGAACACTCCTGGGTGCCTGTCAGAAATAAACTTCTGAATCTCTTGAGATTTGTGCATCCATAATCACCCATTTAGTTTCTGCCTGCTGTAACAGAGATACTGGACTAAAAGCACCTGCAGTGCTGCCAAATGTTCCTACTTCATAAAAAGAGAACTACTGTATTTTCTGTGGAAGACTGGTAGGGTGAGATAAATAAATGCAGAGCGCGCATCATGTCTCAGTATAGGAAGTGGAGTGTGAAGGCTCGGCAATTAGGGGTTTAAGAGCCGCTGAAACCTTGGCTGAGATGAAAGAAAGTCACTTTTCTCTGACCAGGCTTTTAATCATCCTTGATGATCCTTTTCTGCCTGCCATGAAGAAGGTGCTTGTTTGAGAGGCATTATATGGGTACTGCTGGAAGGTGACAAGGAGAGGTGACAGAGCTGTTCAGTCCTTGGTCAGCTCTGCCTAGATGACATAAAGCTCTCAAAGATTTTATAAGCAAAGATGAGAAGCGATGTGGAGCGCTTCTGCTTGTGGCAATTGCACATCAATTAAGGGCCTTGGTTGCCTGATGGATGAAGGTGTTCATCAAAAAAAAAAAAAAAAAAAAAAAGGGCAGAAATACTGTAATAGGTATAAATTTCAAACTCCTCTTGGCAGGAATTTGGCATGGTAGCCCTTTGAGCATGCAGGTCATAGAATCATATAATGGTCTGGGTTGCAAGAGACCTTAAAGGCCTTTTAGACCAACTTGTCCTCTGCTATGAACTGGGACATTTTCAACCAGATCAGGCTCTTCAGACCCATGCTCAGTCTGATCTTGAATCTTTGCAAGGATGGAGGATGTAGGCAATCTGTGCTAGTGTTTCACAGTGCTCATTGTAAAAAAAAAATCTTTCTTTTATTTCATCTAAATCAACCTTCTTTTAGCTTAAAGCACCGGTCATTCCCCCTTATCACTACAAGTTCTTGTCAAAAGGTCTCTCCAGCTCTCTTGGAGTGCCCTTAGCTACTGCAAAGTCCTCTAAGGACTATACAGAGCCTTCTCTTCCCCAGGCTGATCAACATCAGTTTTTCCAGCCTTTGGACCTTCCCAACAGGTCCATGCCTTTCCTGTGCTGAGGGACCCAGAGCTAAATGCAGTGTTCCAGATGAGGTTCAGTGATGGACAAAGGTTGTGCCTTGGTTTGCAATGAAGGCTTTGCTCTCCAATATGTCTGGGGTAGCCTTATCTCAAAACCTCAGCTTCTCCACTGAGTGTAATTGCCTGGTCTGTAGGACAATTCTCGCTTCATTCTAGCAGTTAATCAAGGTTTGTCCTCAAACTGAAGAGTGTTTCTTTTTTCCCCACTTCCTGTGTCTACTTTGTGTCTACTTCCCTGCCCTCACAAATAATTCTGTACAGTTAAATCAAAACAAAGAGAAGGTGATCCTTAGGATAATGCGAGTGAAAATGCATATAGACCAATTACAATATTGCAGGAAGAACACACATATATATACATATATATACACATATATATATATAATTTTTACTGGTGTGATCCTGTTACTTCTCTTGAGCTGGTTCAGTTACCTAAGCAAGTATTTATAACCTATTTTTTTTTTTTTTTTGGTAGGTCTTATTTTGATCCCTTTGTTTCCTAAGTTGGTGAGTTCAATTGTATCCTGTGAATCAGTGCTGGAACTGAGAACAGTATAAGGCTGCACGGCTGGGGGAGTGACACCAGGGAAGAGAAAGGGAGGCATCCCTCTTGGTAGCAACAAGATAATTAGGTGGGCAGAGCCAATTCGGTTACAAAGACTTTCATATAAAATTAGTAAGATTGCAAGGAGAAACAAACCCTTATAAATCTCCTTCTCCCAGAGCCATCCTCATGCACCTAAACCCCTGCGGCATCACATGAAAAGGGGCAAGGTAACTGTGTCTGCCAGAGTGTCCTGGCAGATGAAGGAGAGCAGAAGCTGACACCCAGTACCCACTGAAGGTGCTGAGATTCCTTCAAGGTGTGAGATCTGGCATTTCTGTGAGTGGAAATTGTTCCAAACCAACATTGTGTAAGGGTTGGTATTCTCAGACAATTGGTATTCTCAAAAGTTGTGTGGAAATAGGCAAGGCAAATATTAAACCCACTCTGATTACCTCATACCTCAGTAGATGTTTCATTAGGCCTTCACT
This sequence comes from Prinia subflava, assembly GCF_021018805.1. Classification (NCBI taxonomy): domain Eukaryota; kingdom Metazoa; phylum Chordata; class Aves; order Passeriformes; family Cisticolidae; genus Prinia; species Prinia subflava. The sequence continues at coordinate 78,722,876 of NC_086283.1, read as the reverse complement.
GAGTTAATTGATTTTTCTAATTGCTTTTAGTCCTTAAATTGTTACAGAGTAGAGTACAGAGCCTCTTTTTTTATTGTTTTTCGTAGAGATCTGTGGTGACAGTTTCAGTCTCAATTCTTCTATTGTCTGCCATGTTCAAGTCGAAGTATAGAGAGCATTTGAACGCTTTGTGATGCCACAAAAGATCTGTTTGCCCTACAGGCCAGAGAGCTGCTGGAAGGATTACATCTCATGCAACTCAGTCTCTCCCAACTATTGCCCTGGGAGAGCTGAAGATTTCTCTTTCACTTGACTCAGAGCCATGTGCCATCTGGCTGGTTGTATTTTACCCATGACACATTCCCTCTTATAATCTCTTTTCCCCCTTTGGAGAATTAGATTTGCTACTGGAAAGTGGGGATAAAGCATGTTGACCACAGTAGAGCATGCACTAAAAATTATGAAGAGACTTATTGAGCAAATCAGAGTGGATAGTGCAATGACCTGTCATAGAGGTCAGGTGTAACATTTTTCATGAAGTTTTAGCTTGCACCCTTCACCAAAATGACACTGGACCTTTCTCTCTCTCTCTTTTTTTTTTTTTTTTTTTTTTTTTTTTTTTTCTGATCTGAAATCTGTAGTGGATGCCAGCAGGCAATTTGTTTCAGTGCCAAAAGGAGGATTTTGGCTAAAGCTGTGATGTAATTGGTACTGTAATTGACCTCATGCAGGAAAGCCAAGAAACCTGTCTCACAAAAGCATCTGTAGCTTCTGTGCTCCAGGTTGCTGTTTTCAAGCCTGACTTGATGTGCAGTTGGCTTTCAGGATGTAGATGAAATACCCTTCTGCCCTTGTTTCCTCCCAAAAAATAAAAGAGTAGCAGTACTGCTACAGCAGTGCATAAAGCATTGGGTCTTTTATAAAAAGCCATGAATGTAGCAAGTTATAATTATGAAACTCAGAGGCAGAACAAGAGCTCAGATTAACTTTAGTCTACTCTGGAGATTTTTAATTACGAACACCGTGGGGAAATATAGAGTAGTATGAAAAAAAAAAAAAAAAGAAAAGAAAGAAAAAGAGAAATCCTCAAGTCTAAAATGGACATATAAAGGATATTAATAAGAGAATTTGCAATGCAGAAGAGATGAGATGTAGAATAGCATTGCCATCTGCAGTCATTAAAGTATGGATTTGTTCTTGCTTGGTTTCACTGTTAGCCTGAGTGATCACAGGAATGTTTGCTTCTCAGTTAAGTAAACTAGCTAATTGCCATACTAAAATGTCTGTTTCTCTGAAAAAGACAATTGGAAAGAACTCCTTCTTGAGGGACAGCACAAAACTGGTAATTTACACTCTTCTAAATTTCTATGAATTTAAATTTTCCAAAGTCTGGAAACAAAATTTTTCATCACTGATATAACTCAAGTGTCACTAACGCTGTAAAGATGTTATTCCTTCTTTGCCATACATTTTTGATGTCTTGTCAGGAAAGTAATTTATCCTCTACAATTTTGAATTTTAACATTAAACCAAGAAAACTGAATCCAAAATGGCTTTTTTCCTCTCTGATGACACTAGCAAATAATGATTTCTGAGAAAGGATGAGTCTTGTAAACTTAGAAGTACACAAGAAGAAAAAGAAGTCATGCATAAGATAAAACATATATTGTCATTATTTATTTATTTATTTATTTTATTTTATTACTATATGAACTTCCTGAATTTTGAACCAAAAATATCAGGAGACTAATTAAACGATGATACAATTTTCTCAATGCTAATGGACATGGATAAAATAAAAATCTCACTGCCATTTGAATTTAAGACAACATACATCTTACATACTTCTCCAAGTCACACTTCTGTTTTTATTTTTTAATACATTTCTTACTTATTTTGTATGTCTGAAATTCTGGGGTTTAATTGTTGTTATTGTCTTTTTTCTCTTTCTTTTTCTTTTTTCTTTTTTCTTTTTTTTCTTTTTTCTTTTCTTATTTTTTCTTTTATTTTTTTCCCTTAACTCTAAAAACCCGTCTGGCAAATGGACTGCAGCCCAGTCTTCAATAACAAAATGATTTGGTGAAGTCTGAGTTGTTAATATTTGACCTTTTATAGTCACTGAAGACATAACGAACATGCATCAGATGCTCTTGCTAGAGAAAACAAAGTATCTTTTGGCAAATTTGAGAGCAATTAACAGCAAGGTTTTAAGGAAGTCTTCATAGACCACCTCTCTAAATAACTTTCTATCCCTAATTATAATAACTTACCAAGGTCTTCAGGGATGAAAAAAAAAAAAAACCCTTGTATTTGAATATTGAATATCTTTCACTACTTATTTCCTCCAAGTGTAAATCAGCACTAATAAAATAATAATCCTGTGACTATAATGATGTTGTTAGCATCATGACTCCACTATTCATATTTACAAAAAAAAAACCCATTAAACTTTTTTCCATTGATAAAACGTAGATTTTAATTTTCTCACAGAAATTGGAAGTGGTAATATCATCCAAAGGACATCTTCATGGATCAGTTCTGCAATTGGACTTAGTTTGCACAATATTTCATTTATGACTTGAGTTTACATTTGTGTAACAGCCTCTGGCCTGGCAAGGATGAAGGCTAGGCAACCTATTTCACTGTATCTTTGCTAAACCTTAAAGATTTTAAACTCAATTCTACACTATTTCATATCTTAGTGCTGTTTCTCTTGTGCACATAAATATTTTAGCCACTTTGACAAAAATGAAAGGGTTGAAAAGATGCAAATTTCCAGAAGCTGCAGCCTGATGAAAAGTATTTTTGTTTTATATTGAATAATGCCACTGGCTAGGTCATCTGTGAACATCTGTGATCCATCGATCTACCCACATAAATATCAATGCTTTGAGATAAAAGTCTAAGTCAATAAACTTTATGGCTGTGGCAAACTCATTACATTGTGCATGTTATTCTGTCACAAGAGGCCATGAAAACAACGCTGAAAAATTAAGAGCTAGGCTCGAGTATGAGATTTAATCCTGAAGTCCACTATAAAACAAATGTGCTTTGAGTGGAGTTCCAGTTAAGATACTGGCTATTGTCTGAAAGTCATCTTTAATTAATTAAAAAGGAGGAGGAACAGTCTTCAAGATTCACCTCAGTTTAATACAAATTTCTAATACCCAAATGCAGGGCTCCTAAATCCTTGACAGAATAACAAACCAATGATTGAGGAAAGTATTAAGGTACACAGTTTAGATAAAGGATAACATGGGCATTTCAAACCTTCTCTGGAATGAACTGCACAGACTTAGTTGAATTGAAAGTCATCCCTGTTTCTAGGAGGAATTTGTTCCAGACTAACTGCAGTTTTTCCCTTCCAAATTTTCTCTGCATTTCTGATTCTCTAACAGCACCAACTTGGAAGCTTTAAAGTCTCTATATAAAACACAAAAGGAGGAAACAAAAAGGGGGAAACAAAAAGGGGGAAATAAAAAGTAAAAATAAATAGAAAGAAAAGACCATCACTATCATCACAACTGAAGAACATTTCACAGGGCAAATTACAAAAATGACTTTTTCCTTTTTTTTTTACTCACCAACAAAGTGGAGAAGGATAGTAAAAATGGACTAAATATCTTATTAAGTCTCCTTCTCCAACTACTAATATAAATTCTGAAACAAGCACAATAGTTGTTTATTAAAGACCTTTCCTCAGTTTCTGAGCTACTGGAAGTAGCAGCATATTTAGTGAATATAAGAGTTGGGTTTACTGCAGAGTTTCATGATGGCCATAAGCACGTATTTATCAAGGATAGATATTTCCAAGGCATAAAGATAGGGTTTTTTGCTTAAATTATGTTACAAGGCAAATTTCATCTGCATTTCACATGATTTAGGCACTTCAAATGAACCTCTGTGGCACATATTTTTTACTGTTCTTGGTCAGGAAGGCAAAGTCACTTCATGCTCAGAGGTACTAATGGGCAGTCCCTGAGGAGAGCAATGCTAGCTAAAGGCAATGCTTGGGGAGAATGGTGAAATTGGATTACACCAGGACAGGTATAAGTAAAATAATTTGTTGTTGTTTAAATTTAAGGGGGGTCCCCGGGGAGTGCCCCCCGGAGACCCCCGGGGTCTTTTGGGGTCATGGTGTTCCCGCGCTGGCAGGCAAAGAGACTCAGATGCCGGTGGGGTGCTGATGAGGTGAGGGTTTATTCACTGAGGGAGAGGGGAAGGGGAAGGGGGAGGGGGGGAGAGGAGAGAGGAGCGTCCGGACGCCTCCAGGGGTAGAGGGGCAAGAGGGGGCAGAGCCTTCTGCCTTAGCATTCTTATCACAGAGGTTCAAAGGGGCGCGGTAACATTCTCCAGCCAATGAGGTTACAGATACAGGATACTGCAGGGAGGGTACAGACTGGGGATAAACCATACATTTTCCAAGGGTGAGCCAGAGCAAACCATTTCCATAAAATGCAATCCCACAAGTCACCCTTTTTTTCTTTAAAATGTGAGAAGAGAAATATGACATATGACCATTAACAATTTAAAAAATGAAACAGTAATTACACAGTTTTGCAGCATGAAACCAAATACAATTGCAGTAAGGATTATGTTATACGGTGAACAGTTGATCTGACCTTGTAATTGCAGTAGACGGGTTATGTGAGTTTATATTGCAAGATTTGAAACAAGTTAACAAATTTGTTTGAGCCTTTCCAGCGTGACTGGCCTAATAGTGTCTAGTCTTTTCCAACTGGCTTTTCAGACCACCACAGCCCCCAGTTTAGGCTGAGGCGCTGACTATGCTCCCACTCTAGGGACAGGAAAACACGTGGAGTTCCCCGGGCTCCACACACGGCTTCAGATTCTCCAGGTGGCCTGCTGCAGTTCCCCCATTGGGGCCGGGCAGGGGCAGTGAGGAATTTAAATCAACTCAAGCTGCCATTGATCTGTCACGGAATTCCCGTAAGGCCTGAACAGCAAGTCACCGACACTCACGGATCTGAGCCAAACCACTCCTTTCACTTTCCAACTGGTTCAACTAAAACAAAAGACCCCCAGTTTTAGGTCATCAAAAGAAAAACAAAAGAAAAAAACTACAAAAACTGTCAAATACTTTCTCAGACACCAATTTAGGTTATCAATCACCCTCAGAACTAACTGAGGACAACATAAACCCAAAAGCGTTACAGATTCAATAGTCTACACTACTGAATCGCGCCTTACAAGAAGACAATTCAAAAACTGCTTCCCTTGGATCTACACTTGTGACCTGAAAAGGCCTCTGCTTTCTAAAACAGAAAACAGGGGAATCTGCAATATGAACACACACAAAAGCTAGAATGGCATGATTGTAAAAACTACTTCATGGGGATGGGAAGGAAATGGAGGGGTTTGGGACACCCTGCTGTTTGGCCAGAACAGCAAGGGACAGGGGCAGAAAAACAGGGAAAGGGAATCGAAGTAGCATTAACAATCATACAAGGCTGCAAAACTGGTATTACAAATTCACTTTAGCTTTGGGGTTTGGTTTCTTAGCGTTTACCTTGTGGGACTTGGAAAGCAGAAGATGGGACTGAGAGCACGTGGCCATGGTGGCCATGCGGTCACAGCGCAGCACGTGGTGTTAGCTGTGCCGTGCCGGGTTTAGCAGGAAGGGGTTAACTCTCGGGGGTTTGTTAAGGGAAAGGGGGTTAGGGAGAAGGAGCAGCGAGGGGAGGAGGGGGTAAGGGTAAGGAAGGAGGTTACACAATTTACAAAACCGAGTTTTGGAAGGTGCGGGGCTTGGGCACAACTGAAGACTGCTTTTTCCTTCTCTGATGGCCGTCTGGCTGAGTTCCTTTCGCTGCTGTCCAGGGGCGTTGGCTGCTTCGCCGCTGTTGCCGGGCGGGGGGAGGGCTGCTTGTCCGCGCGCGCTGCGGCGGGGCCGGGACCACGTGTCGGCTCCGCCGGGACTGCCCCGCGCCGCGGCCGCGCCGGGCCGGGGCCGCTCCGCCGCCGGGGCCGCGCCGGGCCGGGGCCGCTCCGCCGCCGGGGCCGCGCCAGGCCGGGGCCACTCCGCCGCTGGGGCCGCGCCGGGCCGGGGTCGCTCCGCCGCCGGGGCCGCGCCGCGCCGCGGCTGCCGCGGGCCGGAGGGTTCCGCGCCGCTGCCGCGCAGCCCGCGCCGCCGAGCCGAGGCGGGCCGGGGCCGCGCCGCGGCCACGCGCCGCTGCAGCGGTCCCGCCGCACCGGGGCTCACGCCGGAGCCTCGCCGTGGCGGAGCCGCGCCGCCCTAGCCGCACCGCCCGGCGGGGCTGCGCAGCCCGCGCAGCGCCGAGGCGGGCCGGGGCCCCAAGGGGCCGGGACCCGGGCCCGCGCCGGGCTGGTCGGCGGTGGTGGGACGGCCGCGTGGTGGCTCACGAGGTCTCCGCGCGGTGGGGGAGGGGCCGCCCCGGGCCGCGATGGCCCAGAACGGCCGCTCCACCGGAGACGGCACCGAGACGGAGTTACCATGGTCCATCTTTTCTCAGGGTCGCTGATGCTGTTGCCCGACGTTGGTGCGTCATCTGTTGTTGTTTAAATTTAAGGGGGGTCCCCGGGGAGTGCCCCCCGGAGACCCCCGGGGTCTTTTGGGGTCGTGGTGTTCCCGCGCTGGCAGGCAAAGAGACTCAGATGCCGGTGGGGTGCTGATGAGGTGAGGGTTTATTCACTGAGGGAGAGGGGAAGGGGAGGGGGGAGGGGGGGAGAGGAGAGAGGAGCGTCCGGACGCCTCCAGGGGTAGAGGGGCAAGAGGGGGCAGAGCCTTCTGCCTTAGCATTCTTATCACAGAGGTTCAAAGGGGCGCGGTAACATTCTCCAGCCAATGAGGTTACAGATACAGGATACTGCAGGGAGGGTACAGACTGGGGATAAACCATACATTTTCCAAGGGTGAGCCAGAGCAAACCATTTCCATAAAATGCAATCCCACAATAATTCATCCTAGTTTAAAGTTAGTGCAGTAAAAGGCCAATCTGATGTGATATAATTAAAGCTGGTTGCTTAAGATCTGCTTCAGGAGAATTTGGATCTCTAAATGACTAAAACAGGTTATGACCTTATAAGGGTGGGGGAAAAATATAGTAATGTTTCTGACATTAGTCTGGTTAAAACTACCATATAGATGAAAAGTAGCAGAGAGTACAATTCAGTAAAAGATTCAGCTAGATATATAAGAAAAAGTTTGGAGTTTTATTAATTTCATGTTCTTCATACAGCAATTTTAACTTGTTCTAGCTACAAAGTAATATCCCACACATACCATATCCATTTGTAGACAGTTTTTAAAAGCCTCATTCTAAAATCAACATAAACATTGTGTTTTAAATACAGTTCAAAAATAAATTGGGATTTATATTAAAAAAAATAAAGATATTTCTGCATGCAATTATCTTTGGGTGAATTTTACTCTAAATGTTTATGACCATCTGCTATTTTGCTCATACATTCATCTACTCCCCATCTACTATGAATCTTAGAACAGATAAAGTGCAGATATTGTGGAATTATTGCACCAAATTGTTTTGGTTTAAAGGAAGATGTTATTAATAGAGTAATGTGGAGAGAGTGTCAATAAAAACACACTCCCCTGGACAGAAGACAGACAATAATATAAACAAGCTTCCCCGAGAGAGAGCAGTCAGGCCAGACAATATAAACACAACCCCTCTAAGGGAGAAGCCCTGGCAGACAGCACTGTTATGGTGAGGAAACGTGGTCCCCCCATGAGGCTTTGTGGTTGATATGTTAATAAGTTACACGCCATTGGTTCTTTCCCTACTTCCTCCTTTTTTCCCCAGCTGATTGGTCCTTTTTCAATCAACTCCTTTCCCTGATTGGTTCCTTTTTCAACCCTCCACCCCACTGGCCAAGTTATGCAACCCTGCCCCCTGCCTTCCCTGTAAAAGTCTGTGTTCCTCTGAGCTTTTTGGCACTTTTGTCACTGGACTCCTCTGAGGAAGAAGCTGAGGAAAGTGTGCTGTGAGACTCCATATGAACGCTTCCTCCCATCCATGAGCCTCGCCCCCCAAGAGCTGATTTCACTGAAGAGCTTGAAATCACTCAGCAGGTGGCAGAGGTGCCTCTGCCTCTGGGTCATCCTTCTAAGGACACTTCTCCAGGAAGGTCACGACACTCTGACCATCGCCCACCGTGACAGAATAAGAATAAAGAAGCTGAGTAAGCTGCAGTGACCGTTACCGTTCTAAGAAGTTCAGACAGGAAGTGAGACACAGCCAATCCTCAAATGTAAACCAGTGCGGCAGAAGAAGTCAAGGTAGTGAAATTTAAGATGGGCAAGTGACTTTCCAATTTTCTCATTGTTGGAAAATTGATTAACATCCTTTCCAAAATTATTAAGAAACAAAAAATCTTTTTTTTTTAAATATCATAGATTATTGGTTATTTTAATTAAGAAATTTCATTTTTATAATTTTTGAGTAGTTTTTTACATGAGCTTCCTTTCTTCTTCCATTTGTATCATTTGCATTGCTCACAATATGAATTTCTACTCCACAACAGCCTGAGAATTTGATAATGAGAAACTTTTGGTAAAAACTCCTCCTATTGTGTCTCTTTGAGATGTCTTAAAAAGGTGTTTCAGGATTGTTTTTTCATTGTTAATGGGATTCCAGAAGGTGTTCAGGGACAGAACTATCCTTAGCTGAAAAGGCCCTGACCTAATTATGCACACACACTCACACACACACTCATTCACAAACACATGTTTTTCTTCTATCAATAGTGTGCTACTGAGAGTTCTTCATGTACTCTGTATCACTGGAGAATAGAAATTGAGAGATATCATTCCTTTCTGTTTCCTGCTTGTTTGCACTAAGTTCTGGTAGGGGATTTTTTCCTTTATCCAAGAGGTCTGCTGCAGAGGCTTCTAGGAGTTATAAACAAGTCATGATCCCAGTAGAACACAGAGAAAACACATTTAAATATACATTTTTATCTATTGGCCTTAATAGTACCTAAGGGCTTTTTTAAGAGCTTTATCAAAGAGTGACTACTCAAAACATGACAAAGATGAAGGTTTGCATGGTTTTAGCCTGTTAGCAGATATTAAAATCTGGATTTTGGAGTTGCTGAAGGAAGATAAATGATGAAGTGGGTGTCTACATACACTCCCAGGAGAGTTCTTCAGTTCTTCTTTTTTTCTTTTATCCTCTTGTACCATGCAAGAAAGATGCCGAAGGATTAGATTAACAACAAGACCTGCATGCCAAATTCCTGTAAAGAAGCTTTTAATTACAGATTAAGAAACAAAACAAAACACACACACACACACCCCCCAAAAAACAACAAACAAACACGCAAAAAAAACCCAACAAAAGAAACAATTTACAATGTACAGTGGCACACTCAGGTATAAGCAAAGGTGCCAGCTGTGCCAGGTCTCAAGCCTGTGAGGCATGAGTGCTCTGTGCCTGACAAGCACCATTAATGCAGAATGACAAAGGACACTCCCATGACATTACACACCACAGATGAAAACCAGGCAGACCTGTGACAAAGAGGTGTTTCAAGTGCACAGTGACAAACCTGTGTAGCATCCACTCAGCACTCATTGCCTGCTTTTAAAACACCACACTTCTTACTGGGATTTGTAAAAGATCAGCTTCAGAATCAAATAACAATATCTGATTTTTTTTTCACCTGAGCTCAGAGGGAATGAGTGCTCATAGCCCTTCACAGACATGAGGAAAAAAACAAAACAAAAACAAAAACCAACTTAAATTTATTCCACTGAGAAAATTTTCTTTTTTTCTTTTTTTAATTTTTTTTTTAAATTCTGTTTTTATTTTGGTTGGAGGTTTCAGATTTTTTTTTAAATTTTTTTGTGCTATTTTGCTTTTGTTTTTCAAAAGAAAACCTAATATACCCAGCATGTTGTTAATAAAAGGCTGAGTGAAGCCTTCAAGTGATGTTACCTCTGCTCTGTGATGAATGGTAACAAACTGCAGCATCTCAGCTCTGTGTTTGATCTCTACCCACAGAGGCCAGATGGTAACATTTTCTTGCTAGAAAAAAATTAGTATTTCTGAAAAAACTGAGCGGTTATGAATTTTGATGTTCTTCTCTTATCTGCATATTTCTTGTGGAGGAATGAAATATCCATTTTACAAAAAGGGTAATTATAGCTTTTGACATGAACTTTCTAGGTAAAGTGGGTCAGAGTTGAATATCAAATAATTTGATTTTTTAAATGATTTATTACTAGTTCTTTAGTTATTTTTACCATTAATCATTTCATTGTGTCCCTTTGTTGAGAGCTATCTAGCATCTTGGACTTGGCAGTCTGTGACATAGAACATTATTTTAAATAAGTTATTTAACTGATACAGGTACAAGAATCCTGGAGCAGAGGTGTCCAAAAAATATGTTGGTAATTCTTGTAACTGGCTACCAGTTATTCGTTTCTTCTAACCAGCTTTGTCATGGAAGCTGAAATACTGAAAAGAGTAAACTGTCCTTACAGTTATAGAGCTTCCAGCATATAGGGTTAATACTACAATAAAAATATTTTATGGGTTATTTCTTTCTCTGCATTCCAGGAAAAAGAATTTGGAACACTGTATATAAATGCATCATCTGGTGACATTTACCCTAATAGTATAATTAAGACAGAACTAAATTAGTAGCACTCCTAATGGGCTTTTTCCATGCCACTTATTATTTATATATCACTGCCAGTTCTGTCTTTCTTTATATTTCACATTTATATTTTGGAAGCATTGGAAAACACTCTGGTAGAAATTGTACACATGCATCATGATAAAAATACCTTTTCCAAGTAATTTTTAATCTGAAGGAATACATTTTCTCTTCCTCTCCCTTCACAATCTTCAGATTAAGGGCGTAGTCTTACTGACTTTATATCTGTACTTGTGCTCCTGGCTTCTCTGCATCAAAGAAAGACTAGATGTGGAAGTACACAGTGGTAAGGGACCTGGAAGTGCTTATAGAGATAAAAAAAATGTAATTAGTCCAAGTCTCAGAGAGCTCTGGTAATCTTTCGTAATGCCAGGTGAATTACAGGTGGGAGTAAGGACTACAGGAAACTGAGACCTAAACAATTTCAAGTTTTTAATCTCTCCTCATTTGGAAACCTTAGTAACTCTCATTGCTTTTCCCAGGATTTTTCTATTCCTGCCATGTTCAGTTGACCAAAAGAGAGCACAGTGTTCAAGGTGACAATAGACTACATCATTGATTTATCATTCTTCCCTTTATAGCACCTAGTACAAATGAAAAAGTTACAATCATGAAGTAAAGTTGCAGCTTTCAGCTCCTGGTATATACTCCCTGCAAATATGGCCTTTGAGACTCCAAATAAGAAAGAAAAAAAAAAAAAAAAAAAAAAAAAAAAAAAAGAAGAGAAAAGGAAAAAGAAAACAAAAACAAAACCAAAAAAACCACCACATAATGGATATTTAGTAGATCAGAGGGTATTTTGAATTATCTTTGGACAGTTTCTTTCAGCAGATAAATCAATATTCAGCCTCTTCTTTTGTCAGGTTGTGATGGGCTTTTGTTTACATCTGAAGATTAAAAGCAGCACACTGTTAGAATATTCAGTGGAAGCACCGTGATAGATAAGATGTCAAGGAGAGCTCCAGGAACTACAACAATGCTTAAAAAAGATAAATAAATACAAAGTGTTATCTTCTGAGCTGAAGCCTCATACAACTTCACTTTTAAATATGTATGACCAGAACTTGTTTTGTTCACATTTGTAAATGTTCTCTTACAAAACAAACTGGTAAAGGATGGATTAGATTACCTGTGGAAGTAGCCACCATACCACAGGGATATTAAACAGCCAAGTGGTTAAAATAGTCATGAGGATGTGCTGTAAAAAGTAACTCTGTTTTAGTCAGGACCCAAGAGAAATTCTTGATAAGCTTTAGGGTTTCTGTCTTTGCTCTTCCCCAAATGACTGACTCTGCAGTCAGATAGCAAGAAGTTTTTTACTAGATCTCATCAGCATCTGAGGGATACAAATCTTTTGCATTTTTGAGAAAGATCTCATATCGATCTGTCTCATATCTGTCATATTTTGTCTGTTTGTCTGGTGTCCTGAGAAATTCACTAAATTTTATGTGGCTGATTCCTTTAACTGGGGTAGCCTAGCAGAGGTGGTGGCAATGGATTGATGAACAAAAATGAACCAACAATTATGGACAAGCATTCAGCCTTGGAGAATATTCTGGGGGCTATTTCTATATACACACTTTTTGTTCTTACTCTACACATCTACTTTGGCTTTTTTTAGATACAAGATTCAGGGATAAAGCAACCTGAGCTTTGAGTTAGCATAACGTTATTTTTTCACAGGTCTGGTCTTAAAACATGAAGATGGGAAAAAAATAATTAATTTCCAGTTCTTCCTTCCTCTGGGCATATATATGTGTATATATATATATATATATATATATATTCAAGTAGTTCTGCATTCTCAGATCACTTCCCCCCCACCAAAACAAACAAAAAAACACTACCCAAGGTGCTTAACTCAAATAGTGTTGAATAAGTAATGTATTTCATTAACATTGATCTCTCATTGGTATCTCATCAATAACATAATGCTGATACATGTTTCAGGAATCAAAAGTCTTGGGCACATCATTAGAACAATTTCCCATGCATCAGTGAAAGACTAACCTATTCCCTCTATATCAAAAGAGTATCTCTGGTTTCTTCACTGATTAGTGTAAATACAGCTGTTATTAAAAAATACTTTCATGTCATGTAACTGTCTTGAGTTATTTAACAAAAAAAAAAAAGTGTATTCTATTTTATCTGTAGAAAGAAGCTGGGAGATTATTTCTTTTTTCTTTATCTCTTGTAACTCCAGGGGGGAGGAGGGTGGATGTCTTCTGATAACAAACCAGCTGTTAAAACCAGGTGGGGCAGTGTTTTTATCTCTTTCATTAACTTTGTCCACCCCGCATGGATATCTTCTGTTAATGGGCCATTAAGGCTCATCAATGACTTGACACATTACATCATCCCACTGTGAGATGCTCCGCCCAGTGAGGAGGAACCAACCATTCCCTACCCAGATAAAAATGGGGATGCAGGGACCCAAGACATCCTGTTTTCTACTGGATTCTCAGAGGAAGACCGGACTCCTCTCACCATCACCGAACCCTGTCTACAGGATCATCTCTATTCCAATAGAGGCATATCTGTCACTCCAGGAGGACTAATTTGGACTTCTTCCAACACTCTGACACTGCTTCCAACAGGGTGTCAGGTTGTATTCCTGATTCCATCATGATTTTCTAGGACGTTTTTGTTTGCTTGTTTTGTGGTTTGGTTTTTTTTTTTGTTTGTTTTGTTTTCTTTTGTTTTGTTTTTTTGGGGGGTGTTTTGGTTGGTTGGTTTTTTGGGTTTTTTTGTTTGCTTGTTTTTGTTTGTGGGTTTTTTTGTTGTTGTTTGGTTTTTGTGGGTTTTTTGTTTGTTTGTTTGTTTTTTGTATTACTGCATTTGTATTTTTTAATATTCCTAGTAAAGAACTGTTACTCCTATTCCCATATTTTTGCCTGAAAGCTCCTAATTGCAAAATTTGGAGAGTGGGGGTTTTAAATTCTCCATTCCAAGGGAAACTCCAGTTTTCCCTGACAGGTACCTGTCTTTCCAAACCAAGACAGTAACTTTACACAAACAGGCTCTCAGAGATGTGCACATAGTAATGAAATGGGAAAATGCTCCAGAAGCCACAGAGGAAATGGAGGGAGTTCTCCTCGAAATACTCATTCTTTTACTGTGGACTAGGAGACCAGAGAGAATGTAGCTTCTTCCCACTTGTTGAACTTGTTCTGAGCTGGTCCTATAGTTGCCAGAACCCATTCTATGGGGCAGAACTCTTCCAAAGAGCTCTGGTCACTAGAAGGTATAACCATGTTTACTGGATCTGTTTGAAAGTCTCTCCTACACAGACAATAAAGCTCCTGCCCCAAAGAGTTAATCATCTACAGGACATCTGAGTGCAAACAAATGTGCAAAGGGAAAGCTTGGAAATGGTGCTAGGTTCTATAGTCACAGGTGCTGCCTGAAACTCTGACACAGCTCAGGCTTTGAAAGTGGTAGTGTTTTCATGTCAAAATAAAAGAATTAAATAACTTTATCACAATGTAGAAATTCTCTTTGAGAGAAAAATAATTTCTTAGTGAAAAGAAGAAGATTTTTCCACTCTCCCCTACATTATCTTTGAAAGCATGCAAAGAAAGGGTTAATAGATCCTTATTATTTAATCAAAAGTCCTTCCTATGATTTTTATTGAAATAAACAACTGATTTCATTATCTGTATGACCTCCAAGACATATATTACAGCTTGCCCCATGCAGTGTTTATGGTATCAACAGAAATGAATAATTCAGACATCTGTCCCAGCCACTGTATTTTTATCACCACTTAAGTCATCTTTGGCTGTATTTTTACCTCTTAGTCAGAATCCTGCCCTCTCTTGCTCTTTGCTTTCTATAGCCAGAAAGCAAATCATTTAAGAATAGAATATTCAGCAAATTAGCACTAGTGTTAAACATTATAATATAGCCTGTGTTCCTTTTTTTTTTTTTATCTTTTCTTTTTTCCCAAACAAGTAATTCCTTTATTGTTCATTTAAATGTAAAATTAGGAAAAAAAAGATTAAGCAGAAAATTTGGATATTATAGTATGCAAAATGCAAATTTATGGTTAATATATTATATATATAAAAGGGTCACACATTTCACATTTGGCAATGCAAAAACACAAGTAAATTCAACTGACTTTACCCATATCACATTTATTGCTCAATCAACCTAAGGTTTATTTTACAAGGGTGCTAAAGTATTTGGTCAAATCAGAGCACATGGAGCTTTCCATGGGCACTCAGCTAAGTGTGTGCTTCAGTGCAATAGTGGTTTGAGGTAAAACACAGAGCCAATCATTCTGGGGGAAAAAAAATAAAAAATAAAAAACATCATCCCACTACAATAATTTTGTTCCTTAAAATATGTTTTGCATGCTGATCACATTTACAAAACTTGAGTAATTTGAATGGATTTATTTGATTCTGGAGGGCTTGTTGTTGGTTTTGTTCTGTCCCTAACACTTGTTAGTTTGGAAAGGGAGGATAAGAAACACTGCTTACTTCATTCAAAGAAGTCACACACTGACTGACCCCAAGTGGTCTTTGAAATCTGAGGCAAAGTCTTTATATTGTGAAGTAACTTCCTGCACTTTGTGGGATGAAGATACATGGAGGATAAGAAATGCATATCTGATGCACCACCCAGGTTTAACTGAACTAATCTGGGGATTCAAGGTAATCCTATATTCATATTTGTAAGGAGAAGATACAATTATACTTCAAATTGACAAAACAACTGCAACAAATATCTTTTTGCTAAAATTAAATTTTCCTTGTCTATATTTGTATTTACCGTAAGTTATAGAAAGCCATACTTAAAATAAGCTCAAATTGGTATAAAGACTGCACAAACTGGCACTGTTACCCAGACTTCCAATAATTTAGTAACCCAGAAGAAATCTTATCTAAATCACATTCTCGCTTTTTGTTTCAGTTTGGTCAGCAGACTCAAACAATCTGTGGACATGTGAAGCAGGAGAGAGATATGGGTGCTACCTCAATGCAACTGATCCTTATATGGTACATAAGGAGATAAAATATCTTTCCTGTTTTCTTTCCCTTCTAAGTTAAAACACAATGGAGATAAAGAGAGATATAACACTCATGCTTGAACCTTTGATAGAAACCACAAGGGAAGCAGAAAAAGACAAATATCCCCCTAATGACAGACTCCTGATAGCACAAATCCAACTAATTTATTTTCCAATGTATCCAGGGGGGAAAAAACAAAACAAAACAAAACAAAAACAAAAAAAAAAAAAAAAAAAAAAAAAAAAAAAAAAAAAAAAAAAAAAACAAAAACACAAACAAAAAAAAACCCAAAAAAAACCAAAAAAAGACTGAGTTTGTTGAGCGGCTGGGAGAAGGAGAGGAGGCAGACAGCAAAAAGGAAATGGAGAGAAGGAATACTTAATTATGAATTAAGGTAACTCCAGATGTGCTTTGCAGCTCACCATTAAGCTTTTCACTTACTGCCATGGTGGGACCAACAATCAGGAATTAAAATGTATTTTGTGTTCTTTATATGAAACCTGTGAAGCACTTCAGAGCGTTTATACATAAATTTTATTTAAGAGCCACACAAGTGGCTCATGTTCGTCTCTCTAAATGTTTGCATACTTCTGTATCATTTCCATTTGGCCAACACTTGGACATCAATCACCTCGATTCCTTCTTCATGTACTCCATGAAAGGAAAAAAACCCAAACAAACCAAGAAACAAAGAATCAGAGAGGAGCTTAAAATAGTAGAGTATTGATGCCTTAATAATTAAACTTCACTTGATGAAAAAGAAGTCAGGACACTACCTGATTTCTAAATATATATGGAGCTGGGCTGGTATGTTAGGAGCATGTAATGACCAAGAGTATCACTTCATTGTTACCGTTGTTGTTATTTAGCCATTTTACAGCTGAATAATTCTCTTAATGTCTTAGCTGTAAAACAGTGATGTTGACTTCCACAAAACGGCTCTGAGATCTCCTAATGAAACACATTCTACCAGAGGTAAGTGCTATCCCTTCTTGGGGACAAACTGAGATTCACAGAGGGACTCCTGAGCACTGCAGTCATGTTCTTGTAATGCCTGTGATTCAACCCTGGGTGATCCAAGGTGTAACAACAGCCTTTGTCTTGTGCCACCATGACAGTGGTAGACAGGAGCAGGGGATAGAGATGGGGAGGACAAGGAAGAATAAAGCTGGGAAGACAAGTATCTTTGGGTTCAGGCACTCACATGATACAAAAATATTTTTCATTTTAGTCCTGTCTCCTTTTAGAATTATGAGTTTAAAATGGCGGTAAAAGTATTGTCACTTAGAGCCCTGTACCTTCCCTCATATGCTCAAGTAATAAACTTAGGAGTAATGTTCACATAATTTCTCTTCGTAATGGCATGCAAAACGGACAGTTTTAATATAGATAATTGAGAATACACCCATACCTACCTCCAGCATCAGAAAAACCTATAACTAAGATGAAATTTCAAAGGTTCTCTCTAAAAAATACAGAAATCAATATCAAATCTCCTAGTCCTGAGCAAGTAGGGAAACCATAGATTCAAAGAGACTTCTCTTCAGCATGCTTCCTTTTAGTCATGGCTTCTGAAGTGCCTGGTCTGTCTACCCTGTAAATCCCAGAAGGGTTTAGGAATGATAAAGAAGTGAAAGGATAGAGTGGAACAATATGAAAATGATGAGGTAGTTTCAGAAATGTTAATATGTGTGACTGGAGGAAGACAAGAGTTGGTCAGCAACTGGAGCACAGTAAAAATATTTTTGTGTATCTGACATTGTAAAGAAAGTAGGAATGTCCTGTAATATTTTACCTTCATTGCACTCAAATCAGTTTCACCACCTGTCTGTGTGCTCTTTATATGTAAGGAAACAGTGAAAGCTTTTTCCAGAGAGAGAGAATCAGATGATATAAACAACTCTCTGAATGGCCAATCAAAAACTTAATGAAACAACTGAACAAAGGTGGGGGAAAATTAGTGGGTAGGGTGGATTTAAAATCAGTATTTAGGAACCTTGGTAAACAGGAAGTGTTAAAAGCAGTTATGAAAATATATCAGAAAAAAGTCAACAAAGGTTACTTCTTTGTCACTTAAATTACTGGGTCAGACTTATGTATTCTGGTTTTTTTCTGTAAGAAAAAAAATTATGTATTTTGTATTCTGACCCAAAAATTCTAGTTTGCTTTAGAGTTGTGGGCTGTTTCTTACCTAGACTAAGTTCTCAGTGTAGACTATTTTAAAGCCCATTTAAGGCTGAAACAAGTCTTTACCTGCTTGAATAGGGGTGCTTGTCTTCACACCTGAAGGAACTGGGGCTGTTCTCCCCTGTGTAGCAGCTCTGCCAGAGGCAAATGTGAGGTGCGGAGGAGGAGGAGGAAGAGGAGGAGGAAGAGGAGGAGGATCAGCAGGAGGAGCAGGAGGAGCAGGAGGAGCAGAAGGAGGAGCAGAAGGACAAAGGGAGAAGGGAGAAAGGAGAAGGGGAAAGGGATTGAATTGATAAATAGTTTGCTGTCTGTTCTTGTCAGCCCCTTTTTGCGCCTGGTTTAGCTAATTCTAACTTTAAATATCTTTAGTACCTGTGGCCCTGGATGTTGTCATAACTGTCTTTCAAATTTTTTTTTTTTTTTTGAGCTGATTCTAGCAATAATCTAACACTGTGTAAGGTCTTGCTAAATGTGTGGCAAACTTAGGCCTCTGCACATTTCAGATTGATAATATCACCCAAATTCTTGCCAAATACCAAATATCTGAGAGTAGAACATCAGCAAACAAAGTTCAACAAAAACAAGTCCCTGCTTCTCAGAATGCATAGTCCCATGTTTAAAACAATGTTTTCAGTCTTAAAAATTATATGTTTAATTGACAGGTCTCTCTCAAAGTTACATAAATACAAATTCTTCTTTTTGCTTCATTTTTCTGGGTTCAAGTTCAGGATTTACAGCTATCTCTTGTTTAACTAAGCTATTTAAATCAAAGTCTATGTAGTCAAGTGCTGATCAGAACATTAGCCAGGGTTCACACCCTCAGTCTGCCACAAAATACTGGTGAGACCCCAGGCATGTCACTTAGCCTGTATTTTGACTTGATTTTCATCTCCCTGATGTGAACCATAAGCCATATTACCTCTCTGGGGTGTATGTTCAGTAATATTTTCAGTGAGCTTCTGTGATGGTTTTTCAAACCACATTATTACCTTGATAGATTTCGGATTGAACTGGTGCAGCACAGGAGGTATTTCTATTGTTTAGACAAGTTATCTTTGTCAAGATGAAAGGAAAGAAAAAGATGAGAAAGAAAATGAAGCCTACACCTCACTAAATAACTGGCATTAGGGATTTTATAGTTTGTGTTTCTTCTCTAAGAATGACTGGGATGTTGTTCTTATAATCCTTCATGTAATTTTCATGATAAGTGTTTGACTTTTCTAGTTAGCTTGAGTTTGCCCTGGGTGAGAGATGTGCATCACCTTGGGAATAATATCTCCTTGTTTTATGAATATTGCTGGTTGAATACCAATGCTTAATGTTTTTCACGTTTCCTGTATGATTTGAATACTCTATCTGAATCCTGACCTGCCATTGTTACTTGTGTCTTTTATTTCTCCTTTTAGTAGCATTCAATGTTTTATTTAATTCTTTTTTGTTTGGCTGGGTTTTGTTTTCCTTTCTCTTTTTTTTCATGCTTTTATTACAGCTATAAAAATGAAAAATTATTTTATTGTATATATACACATTTTCTTTTGAAACTTTCTCACTCATGACTGACTAATCACTACTAGGGGATATGGGAATCACTCTCAATAATGTGTTTTAAGAAGGGTATAAAACTACAGCAGAACAAAGAAAGAAATATTTACCACAATACAATACAGTGCTAAGATCTCTGTAGCATCTTACTGCTGGCAATATTTTCTTTCCTGGCATGGTATTACATACACACGGACACACACACACACACACACGCATCAGCACAGTCACATTTTACCACCTCATGTTTCTCAGGAATATGATCCCATTAATCTGTCAGTATTTACCTGTGTCAATGGCTGGGAAAACATTTCTGTATCATTTTCATTTCAGGGGACAGCCTCTGTGGGGTCATGCAGCTGCACATCTGTGGGCATCTGGAGGGCACTGGAGGTCTACAGGAAGTATAACCATCATCAGGTCTAAGTACACCAGCAAGGGAATGTCAGGAAATCCACTGAGAAATCTGAAACAGGAATGTTAATGTTGACAAACCTTCATGTCGTCTTGAAATTCACCTATTTACTTTTAGATAAGTATTGTCTTGTACTGCAATGGCAATTTAACATTGTACTTCTATTTGGATACCAAATACACATTCCATTTTGTGAGAGAAGAGATTTTATGATTTTAATAACTCTAAGTTAAATGCAATTATATCACTTGGTATTATGTTCTTGTCCTTTTCGTCATGTTGAAATCCCCTGTTTTCCTCAAAAGGATAAAGAAAGTCCTTCTTCCTAGAAATCCTGACATGTTTTAAATTAATTTTTCTGGTAAGCTTTGACATGTCTTTTGTTTTCATACAGACTTTTTTTTTTTTTTTTTTTTTTTTTTTTTTTTTTTTTTTTTTTCTTCTTTTTTTTTTTTCTGGATGAGAAAATGGAATTTTAGTCCTTACAGCTCTTTATACAATCACATTTCTTAATTTTGGTGAGGAAGAATTATTCTAACAGAATATATTCAACATTAGCCATTACTTTATATCGAATCTATATATGGACTGATATAAATGCATGTTATTCAGCTTGTGCACTTACATACCATTATTCTAACAGCCAGATAAAAATGAATAAAATAATAAAATTAATATTTTTCTGCCTTTCCAAAATGATATAATTTAGACAATGCAAACCTAATAAGATTGTCTAAGTGTGGTGAGAGAAATGAGCGTCTTCAAGGTGTCTCATCTTTCTAGAATAAGTTATCAACCAAAGATTAGAGCTTTATGAACTGAATCCATCCACCCCTTTTTATTTTGGACAGTTTCCTTTCTTGAATCATAGTATCACAAAATGCTTTGGGTTGGAAGGAACCTTAAAGGTCATGTAATTGTTACTCTCCTTCCATGGGCACTGATGCCATATTCTCTATATCCCTTAGCATGTAGGTGGGATTCTATAAGGTATTTTTGATTTTTTTTTCCCACTCTTTCAAAAATATTTTCTTTTTAGGGGTTTTACACTTCCTCTTAAAAACCCATTCTATGAAGTGACATCCTTTGAAGTCTCTGGATTACAAAACCACAAGAACAATCCTCCTGTCCATGTTTTATGTGCTATTCCAGTGTTTGAAGCAGAGGCCCACAACCACCCTTGGTGTTGGCAGTGCCAACGCAGTGAAATGAAGTCACACCTGCCTTCCCCCTGATGATGTTGGACTCCTCTCTGTGTAGATGTCTCATCCACAGAGGAGGTCCAGGTGATCTGGCTTTGGTAACAACTGCCACAGAAAGTGTTTCTAACCAGCAGTTTTAGGAGCTCTCTTGGAGGTGCCAGTGGGCCCATCCTATGCCATTCTTCAGCATCTCCCTCTGCATCTATTTCTTTATTGTTTTGTTTCTTTTTATGGTTGCCTGTTTCTCTGCAGGTAGCTCAGTGATTAGCGGAGGAACCAGCTCTGCCTTTTTCAGCTCATCTCAGGGTTCCAGGCAAAACAAGCCCATTTGAAGCTGAGCCCGGCTCTCGCAATAATTCCCCATATGTTGATTTTCACACCAGCCTTGGGTGGCTGCACCTCATTATTTGATTTTCTCTGCATCAGTTTTGTTTGTGCGAGCGTGTGCATGCGTGCCTCTGTGCGTGTGGCTTTTTTGTCTCCAGTTTGAAGTCACTCTGACCTAAATAGAGGAAAGTGTGGGTGGCAGTTTAATTGTAGGTGCCACTTCAAAGACTCAAAAATGCTACAATCTGCAAATAAGTACTTTCAGGGAGGGGTGAGGGGTAGAAGGCATCCGTGTATATTCTGGGATATACTTGTCACTTCTGACAGGACTAACAGATGAACCCCAGAGGCTCTGATTTCTGTGGGTATTACACCCCACATGTCTCTAGAGCTTAGGGGGTGGATTTTTAAAGGAATATTTGCATATCACTAGACCTAATGCAGTTAAGTTTATGAGTTAGTAAAACTGAACTGAAAGGGAAACACCACAAAAAGAAAATATATGATTACATTTAATCAAATCAAAGAAGGATCCCAGCCTCTGAAAAATCATTGGATTAGATAAGATGGAAAGAAGAAAAACTAAAAAGAAAAGAAAAAAACACATTAAAAAACCCCCACATTTAAACCCAGAGTAGGAATTACCAGGAAAAGCAAAGTGCATTAAACAGACAATAAAAAACTTTTGCCATAAGATTCATCTGTACACATAAACCCAAAGTATTCTTGGGATTTGCAGAGGTGTGTGGTTAAGGATGACAGTCACTTACTTTAACCTGTTATTGCTGTTAAGTACAAGCCTGTCATTCGGCCACATCTGCTTGCTCTGTGTAGTGGGCTCTGACTTTCTGTGAGCTTAAAGATTAATAGGAACACAGAGGAAAAATAGACATGTGGGCAAGTTGTGGCTTAGACTGGGTTGCAGAGCTCTCCACAGCTTCCTAGTTGTGAGTCTAATTTATCACAGCAAGTTAACTTTCACATTTCCACTTTCCCTACAAACTCCTTTGGGAACCCCAGGCATTGCTTGTCTTCCCATTCATGCTTTCCAGTCACTCTCTCAGAGAATCATTTTCACTCTGTAAGTCACTTGATGAAAAATTATTCTTGAGGAAATTAATACTGAGAACAGGTTTCAGAAGCCAGGATTGTAAAATTAACACTGACACATGTACTGGTTTACTGAGAGAGGAAAAGAGCTTCTGCTGCGGGGTGACAAGTCCAGAGCCCACTCCAGTCACAGTGACCACTGGGCTGCTCCTTACAGCTCCTTATTTTGTGCAGCCACCAACAGAGTGATGTGATATGGCTGAGATCACCTTTAGCTGTAGGGGACTCCATTTCCAAGCCAAGGGAGTACCCCTACTCCATCTGGAGCAGATGTCCAGCAGGTCAGGGAGAGATTCTCTCCCTCTACTCTGCTCTTGTGAGATCCCCAACTGCAGTGCTGCCTCCAGCTCTGGGACTCCCAACAAAGAGGATTGTGGACTTGTTAGAATGACTCCAGAGGAGGCCACGGGGCTGGAGAACCTTTTCTAAGACAGCTGGGATTGTTCAGTATGGAAAAGAGAGCACATTACTGCACATTCCCTTACTAAAAGGGCTATCAGAGAGCTTGAGATGGAATTACTAAATTACATGTTGTGACAGGACAAGGGGCAATGACTTTAAGATGGAGGATGATAGAATTACATTTATGAAAGAATCCTTGACTCTGAAGTCCTGCCACGGGTTGCCTAGAAAAGCTGTGGCTTCCTTATCCCTGGAAGTATTCAAGACCAGGCTGGATGGAGCTTGTAGGAACTTGGTCTGGAGGAAGGTGCTCCTGCTCTGTGTAGGCAGTTGGAAAAATATGATTTGTAAGGTCCCTGCCAACCCAAACCATTCTGTGAGTCTATGAGTGAAGCAGTCCCCTAAGTATTTCTTCCAAACAACTTATCTATTGCAATCTAGGCTTTTTAGCTCTGTTTTTATACTAAGATATTTTATTTTGCATCCTTTTTACATGTATATAAAAGTTTAATAATATAATCAAGCTTTTGTCAAATAAGGCAAGGTTTGTCTTTACAAACATACCTGATGGTAAGTGCATGTGTGTCAACTTTTAGTAATAAGGAGAAACTCTCTCACACTTGGCGGAGAAATACAAGTTATATGACAGCTGTAACAGAGTAAGAACATATTCTTGGGTGGATGCCCATCTGCACTGTACTTCAGCTTATGCTACCTTGTTTGTCTTTTCCTAAATTTCAAAAATAATAAAAGGGAAATAAACAAGTTCAGGTAATTCAAAGGCCATAAAGACACTAAAGGAGGATTATATTGAGGCTAGTAGTTAAGGCTTTCTCATGAGTTCTGGGAAGTTAGAGGTTTCTGACACAAGAGAGGGACATCTGTGTAAAACAGAAAAGTGAAAACTGGCTGCTGTATCAGTGGTACATACTGTGCACTTCAGAAAAAGACAGACTGATTCGTACAAAATCCAGCACTGTCATCTAAGCAGACTAAGAGGTGAAAGCAGCTGCTGGACTTCTTGTCTATGTCAAGTTGATGGTTTTGGCTACAGGCAGTAATGGAGTTTTGTGGAATGCTGTAAGTCTTGTGACAAAAAAAGAAAAAAAAAAAAGGAGACACCTGTGAATACTGAGATGCTCCAGCAGTTAGGATAGGGTTTTGAGATAAATTATAATAGATTTAGATACTTAAACTGTGTCTAAAGTTACATTTTTCAGTATGGGTTATTACAGGTATGAGACTTACTGTCTGTGCTCTTTTGCAATGGACAAAATATCTCAAATGTCTATATACTTTAATAGTCTTTTAGACATCTCTGACCCTTTACCAATATCTCTTTAGGCTAAAGAAGGAACAGAAGAGAGTATAGCACTAATTCTCTGCATTTGAGTCAATGAAGAAGATAACATTAATTTCCCCTTAAAAATCCTTCATTTTCTACCAAAACCACAAACTCCACTAGCACTGGCACTGGCAGTGCAAACCTCTTTTGCTCATGCAAAAAGCAATGCTCTACTCTGGTGCATTTTTAGAGAGCTTTGTTGTCCATCAGGGGCACAGAGCTGACAGCAACACTGGCTGTCTACATAGTGAACCCAGCAGGGAGGGAGATTGATGTCTCTGCACCAGGAAGTTTTGGCCAGTCGAGTGTTTTCTGCAGTGCAACAAGACCTCAGCAGCAGCTGCTTAAACTACTCTGTAGAAAGGCTCATGTTTAGCAAACAATTTTGGTGGCGTAATGGACTCCCCACTGCCATGGTTAGACAGAAAATAATTCAATTACATGGAATTAAATTATTATAGTTGTTCTTTGTTGTTGTTGTTGCTGCTGTCATTGTTGTTATTTATTATTTACTAAGTGCCAAATGGACTCAATAATGCTTATATCTGCTAAATGTAGGGAGAGGAGTTACTTTAACACTTTTTATGTACATGTGCAGAGCAGTTTGCTTATAAAGGACTGACTCAGGATGTTCTTGCAGAGGTCACCATAGAAATATCTCCTAAATGTAAGCTTAAATGGCACACACTACAAGGAGAAATACTGTCCTAATATACATATACATTAAAAAAGAAAAAAAAAAAAAGTATTTTGAAGCTTTAAATAAGTTGAAAGAGGAAAAGGGTACTTAGGACCATTTCCTGGGGAAAAAAAAAAAAATTAAAAAAAAGAGAAGGAGGCAGAAGAACATACTGCTGTAAAGAATGGCTCTGCTGAGCTCCAGAGGTTTCAAACAGTAAATGTGATTCTATGTGATATTGCTCATTCTGTGATCAGGCCTCCTGGAGCAATATAAGGAAAATATTCCTTCTAAATCTTAACATTCCCAGGTTGTGTTGGGGTGTAAGCTGTACAAACTAAAAGACCAGACCAGATCCATAAGAAATCCCAGAAATATTGTACGAAGTTATTTTTCTCTCTGCTTCTTCTACTGGTGTTTTAATTTATTTGAAACTGGAACTGAATTTATGGAAGTAGAGATTCTTAAGCCTCTCATCCTGCTGTGAAAGTTTTAAAACTGCTGTAGTGCAAATCAAGTCAGCTAATTATCCAAAGCTCTATTTTAATGCTTTTAACTTGAGAGAGGTTGAAGTATAGAAAGAATTCCACAAATATTAAAAAAACCAAAATCTACTTATTTAAATAGTTCCATTAAGTCACTCTTCATCTTTTTGTCTGACTTTTTTCTTCTTGAGTTTATTTTTACCATGCTACATCTTTCCATCTTTTCAGGAATGGTCATATGTCCTTTAAACCCATGTATCCCAAATGGTTTGTTCCATATTTTACGTGGGTATTTTCTTAAAATGTCCTTCTTGAAGTTCTTCATTTTCTACACCCTCAACCTATTCTATTTTTCCCAGATTCCAACTTTCCAATTCCAGTTACTCACACAGTTTTAAGGATTAAAGTCTCATTTTATTTAATGGAGTGTGCACAGCTATATTTCATTATTGCCAGAAAAATCCATATGCCACATTTTTAAAAATAAATCCCCACTAGAAATGTTGGAAACCTTACAGACTTTGATTGAGTTGCCCCAGGTCAAATTGAACATCTGGGAAAGAACTTCTGCCTAGGAAATGGTTGTGCATCCTTGAATACTCCAGTGGCCTCACTCTTGGAATAGGTTTTGGTGAAGCTGTGTATAAAATACAAGGATATCATTAAATATTTCCATATTCCATATTTTTTGTTCTGCACTGTTCTGCCAGCACAACAGCGTACATATGCCATTGTGGTACCAGTTAATTATTAATACATATATCAATAGAATAAATAGTGTTCACCAGATAGATAATTTTGTAAAGGATGGCTTTTTCCTACTCCTTTTGACATCGCAAGCTATTCACAAATCAGTTGTTAATCTATTCGGTATTTAAGGATAAGGGTCTGAGCCAAAAGCCCTTTGAAGTCAGCGAAAAAACCCCATGGACTTCAAAGAGCTCTGGATCAGCCCCTAACAGGAAAAGATCACAAACAAACACATATTAGACTATCGAGTTACTTTTAAAGCAGTTTGCATATCTTTAGACACAGTAAACACATTGCTGTCATAGCAATTAAAAGCTTGCATCCAAAATCTGAATCTTAAAATAGTGTGTTAGGGAGATCATCTTATTTTCTGTCTGGGGAAGAAATGTAAATCCAGATAGGGAACAAATGGATTGATAATACATACCAGGCACTTTATGTGCTTTACATGACTATATATGAAGGATCTAATAAAAAGAAGACCTTGAATAAATACATTACACTATATCATGCAGGTTCATTTGGATGTTTCATCATGCTGTATGTTCTGAAATGCTATTAGGGTTTGAAAATAATTTTGTATTTTTAATATATTCTTTTTCCTCTCTTTTATGTAGCATGATATATGTATAATTTGTTGTACTCTCCTTTTAATGTTTTAGATTGATGAAATTAGTTAAAAAACTACTGTTTAAAAATCCTTCTTCTTAACATTCATGCTGCCTCAAAGTATTATATCACATGCACAATCTCAATATTATGATACAGAGCTCATCCACTGTTGCAGATTCCCTATAGAGTTCTAAAGCTCCAGGATTTGGATCTTAGTAATTTTTGTCTGGAAGGATCCCAGAATATTTAGATTTATGCTGTATATTTAATATGGATACTGATATGGCTTTTATCTTTACCATTAAGTCACTGGTAGGAAACCACTACCATTGTCTTTCACAAGAGTCAGAAATACCACATCTGTGTAAATGGGGGGACTATTCTCCCTTTTTGTGATCTAGAATTTAGGCATGTGTCACAGTGGACACGGGAAGAACTACACGAGGACACGCTGGTGAGCGAAGCAGGAAAAAGGGCGAGTTTATTTACAAAACCCAGTTTTATACATTTCCCATGGTGCCCGTGGATTGGAGGATGGAATTCCACCTCTCAATCCACGTTGGTCGAGCTAACTGTCAATCACATTTCTCTTCTTACCTAGAAATATGTAAACAATAAAAGACAGTTAGCAAAACATGGCCAGTGTTTATAGTAGAAAATGTGATAAGGTGAAATTTCTGACTCCAATATGAAGAATATAACAGAAGGCTTAAAAAAGTCTTCAAAACCAAAGTAACAGGCATGTACATAGCTGGGGCATAACGAAGACAGAAGTGGACTCAGACATAGATAGAAAAAACAGAAATATTTAAGCAGATATTTTCAGAAGATGGTTTATCCCTCGTAAAGCCACACCCCTTTTAGAAAGTGAGGCAAATTTTGTCCAAAGATCAGTATTTGTACTAGATGTAGTCCAGCTCTCAACAGAGTGAAATCACTTTTGTTTAGTCATCTCATTTTAAAATAGTGTGAGTAACTGAATTGAAACAGTAACAGCAGAGTATGAGAAAACTGTTAACATTAGGAAGAATTTTCCTTTCCAATTAAGTGGTAAAAAATGTTAACCAATGTTGCTGGGAATCAGCCAGAGTCAAGACAGCACTCAATATGAGTTAAAAAATCTTGCTCAATTTTTCAGCTATTTGGCTTACATTTCTACTGTGCTAAGCATATCATGCACCTAACTCTGAACATCATTGGTTAAACCACAGTGTTCACGTGTCCTTGCAGTATACATAACTGGTTCAGAAGCTCTGTCCATGAGGCTAAATGCTGCAAATCTTCCCCAATTTATGTTCAATGTATCCTGTCTAGCATCCTGTTACAGCTATTGTTCCAAACTTTACTTCCTCCTTATCCCATCTAAGGAATGGTTCAAGGACGTTTCAGCTTCTACTCATCCTTTAGGCTAAAAGCAGAATTGTGCACATGTCCCTGCTTTTCCAGCCATGCATCTGCAAACCAAGGACATGCAAAATGAAACATAGCTCTTAGAACTCTTAGCTTCTAATATCAGCAATGCAGGCAGATGTCTCTTGTCCAGCTAGGCTGCACATAAACATTTACATCTATAAAGCTGCATATATGTGTATAATATTTGTACAGATATACCTTATGTTGCATTGCAGCATTAAAACACATGAGAAATGAAGAAAGAAGCCTTCCTAAATTACACTTCTCCAGAATGAGGAAAGAGATGAGCTGATACAAGAAAATGTCAGAGAACTGCAAACACCCAAGCTGTAATCTACCAGCTCACATCAGGTCTCACATCTTAGAGAGGAGACTGATAGGAGGGCATACGTAAATCTCTGGGACAGGGTTCAGCAAGGACCCTTTTATACAAGAGATGTTTCAGCACAGCATCTTAAATGCTTTGAAGGGCTGCCTATACACCAAAACACTCAAATGCTCATTTACTTAGAAATATGTGCAGAAACATTTTAAATACAGAAGTTTCAAGGTTCTTTTCCTGTGAACATGAATGTTTCATTGTGATTTCCTTGGGAATATATGATTAAAGTTTAGCTTGTGCTTGACCTTTACTGAGCAACAATAGAGCTAACAGAAGTTCAAGTTCAAAATCCTTTTCATTACAAAGGGGCTTATTTCAATTTTCACTCTTATTTTTATCAAACAAAGCGGAGAAAGGAAAAGAAAAGGTGCAAAAATTCAAGTATGGTACTGGAATCTATGCTCTTTATTTAAATGAAGTTAAACTTACTTTAAATTTAGTTATTTTATTCTTTTTTTTTTTTTTTTTTTTTTTTTTTTTTTTTTTTTTTTTTTTTTTTCCTGCTTTTCTTTTTTACTTTTCCTTGCCCATACTCCCCCCCTCAATCCCAGGAAGAAGGAGTAAATGTAATTGAGAAAGAGGTGAAGGGGAAAGAAGAAATTAAAATTTTGGGGTAAAAATGAGGGGTTTTTTTACAAATAAAGACATACTTAAATGAAGAAAAATTAAAATTCAGGAAGAAAAAATCCTTCTCTTTAGAAAATATTTTATTTTTCCCAAGTCTGTTGCCTTTCAATAATGTAACATAACATAATTGTCAACTCCATTGCATATTTTGTCCTATAACATTGGACTGTTTGAATCAGTGAATATTCAGAGAAATGTAGGATGTGTTTTTGACATCAAGAACCTGTGCTTAGTGCAAGATTCTGCTAAAACATCTTTAGTTCCCAGTGCACTGTTAATCATAGTCTTAGCCTGAGAGTGGGAAAACCTTTCCATTTGCTAAAACAAACACTGACTTAATTTTCCTTGTTAAATTTAAGCCATTCCCCATTTTAAAACTTCTCATTGATTTTACATTCACTCCTCTGATGTAAAATCATCAGCTACTGATTTTACATCTGTCTTTTAGCTGCTGCTGCTGCTGAGCTAACCTGAGTGACTGGCATATTGTACCAAATTAGGACTTCTCCCGCTACGGCAGCTGCGGGTGGAATGGAGGCAGGCTGATGAGACACCTCCAGCCCCCTCACACTGCAGACACTGCAAAGAAGGAAACAATGAACAACAGTTGCAAAACATTAGCACAAAGCATCATCATACCACAAGCAGGGTGGAATGATATTTCCTTGCTGGCGTTTTCTCTCGTGCCTTGTCTCTGGTTCCTTAATGCAAAGTCATTAAATAAAATGTAAACCTCCTGGGTGAGATTCATCTGCCCAAACGTAGCTGTTGACATCTGAGGCAGTCACTTGAGTCCCTGTAATCGATGGAGAATCAAGCACATTTAAGGCACAATTCATCTAATCCCAAGGTGCAAGTCAAAAAATGGGTCATTGAATTGTGCCCTAGATGTTCCTGTTTCTCTTTATTAATGGAAGAAGAGACTGAAGTATGGACTCACTTACATTTCTGCTCTACAGACACTTCACACAAGGTGAAATGATTCCCACCCCTAGGCCTGGCCCTGGAACAGGCTCAGCTGAAGGGAAGGTTGATGAATAATTAAAGCTCATTGCAAGACTGTATCCTCAGAGACAAGTGCTCTGGACAGGAGAGGATGATCATCCAAAGCAACCGCATAAGGCTCCTGTGGATTGTGCTGTGGTGCTGCAAGTTATGAGCAATGATTTCCCACAGTAGGTTCCAGAGGTGGCAAATGAGACTAGTGTCAGAGATACTGCCTGAGTATCCAGAGAAACTCATTCACTTGAAGAGATCTGAAGCTCCCGAGCTTCTAAATGAACTCATGCAAGTCTCATAGATTTTAGGAAGGTAGATATCTTGCCAAGACTACCTATGATTTTTCTTTTTAATAGCTATATATTTACAAAGAGAATGCTTTTTAATGTTCAAAACAGATGCCTCAGAATTAATTGGAGAAAAATAAACCATGTGAAAGCACTTCTTTTCTTTTCTCTTTTCTCTTTTCTTTTCTTTTCTTTTCTTTTCTTTTCTTTTCTTTTCTTTTCTTTTCTTTTCTTTTCTTTTCTTTTCTTTTCTTTTCTTTTCTTTTCTTTTCTTTTCTTTTCTTTTCTTTTCTCTTCTCTTTTCTCCTCTCCTCTCCTCTCCTCTCCTCTCCTCTCCTCTCCTCTCCTCTCCTCTCCTCTCCTCTCCTCTCCTCTCCTCTCCTCTCCTCTCCTCTCCTCTCCTCTCCTCTCCTCTCCTCTCCTCGAATCTCCTCTCCTCTCCTCTCCTCTCCTCTCCTCTCCTCTCCTCTCCTCTCCTCTCCTCTCCTCTCCTCTCCTCTCCTCTCCTCTCCTCTCCTCTCCTCTCCTCTCCTCTCCTCTCCTCTCCTCGAATCTCCTCGAATCTCCTCGAATCTCCTCTCCTCTCCTCTCCTCGAATCTCCTCGAATCTCCTCGAATCTCCTCTCCTCGAATCTCCTCTCCTCTCCTCGAATCTCCTCGAATCTCCTCTCCTCTCCTCTCCTCGAATCTCCTCTCCTCTCCTCGAATCTCCTCTCCTCTCCTCGAATCTCCTCGAATCTCCTCGAATCTCCTCGAATCTCCTCTCCTCGAATCTCCTCTCCTCTCCTCGAATCTCCTCTCCTCGAATCTCCTCTCCTCGAATCTCCTCGAATCTCCTCGAATCTCCTCTCCTCGAATCTCCTCTCCTCTCCTCGAATCTCCTCCCTTTTCCTTTTCCTTTTCCTTTTCCTTTTCCTTTTCCTTTTCCTTTTCCTTTTCCTTTTCCTTTTCCTTTTCCTTTTCCTTTTTCTTTTTCTTTTTTTCTTTTTCTTTTTCTTTTTCTTTTTTTTTCTTCTTCACACTCTGAGTCAAAATGCTACAGTTGATTTCAGTTACTCTTATGCTTGCCACAAAATCAAAAGCCCAGGGTATGACTTGTATATTTTCCTTTCTGAATTTCAAACAGTGGAATAAATGGAGATATTTGACCACAGTGACATGTAGGTATCATTTGGTGTAATTAATCTCTTTTCTTTCTTATGTCTTCTCTTAAAGAATATGTTTAAGAAATGGTGTTTTCTGAGATTAAAAATAAAATATATTATTATAGCTCACAGATGTATTATGGATAGTTACTTAAAATATTTATTGATATAAGAATCGTTTATTTGTTGTTGTGTGGCATCACAATGCCACAGGACTAATGATGATATATCTCCTATCCCTGAAACTTTGATTTCTTATACTTTCCATTATTTGGCTTATTTTTCATAGAGAGAGGAAAATGTTGAAACCGGAAGAAAAAGAGATGAAAATGGGTGAGTTGCTTTCCATTCTGTTTAATAAAATAAGTTTTTAAAGTACACTGAAAGCTTGTAAACTGCCTCTATAGAGTGATGAAAAGAATACAGAGAAACACCAGCTAGCTGAATTATTGTATTAAGAAGGACATATTTCCTTTTTTTTTTTTTTTTCCAATTCTGTTAAATCTTGCACAAGGTAACGGCAACTTATGCATCTGAGCTGAAAGAATCTGATCAGTGGCATTTGCTAACCAACCTCGACACTAAGATATTTAGGGCAGCTGTCAAGCACCACAACTATCTTCCGTGCATCTTTTCAGAATTAATTAGCAGAAGAACAGCCTTTAATACACATGTTCTTGCCAAGACGAACTTGGAAGGAATCTTACTCTACTCCCCACTACTGCCTGTTCCCAGCAAACCTCTAGAGAAGATAAACACGCAAGATCTTAAGCTATCCATCTCCTATTAAAGCAGGTATAAGCCAGGAGTTACAAGAGGTAATACACAGCAAGTCTTTTCGGTACAACAAAAGAAATCAGCCAAGTTGGTAATACTTGGCTTCAGAAATCCAAGCAATTAACTAGTTCTGTTGATTGTATTGAAAAGATAGCTACTTACTCCAAGTACTAATTTAATTTGCTTTAGTTGCATTCACAACGTGAATCTTAAATTCTACATTGTGCCAAATAATTTGAGGAAGTATTACAGAGGTTTCAAAGTCCACCTGTAAGCCTGTGCTTAGAGGCAAGGACCACTTGCATTGCCATCAGTCCCCATTTGCTTCACAGGCTGACGGGACTCCTGTGGTGGTGTGTTTTTCTTTATGTATATTTTTGTAAACCCTGTTGAATGGTTTGTTCCTATGTTTCCCCCCTGATATGTATGGTTTTACCTGAGGTTTTCTCCTCTCTCTGCTGGGTGTCATTCACCCCTTAGACCAACCTGTTATCTCATCTACATAATATCAATCCTCCCTAATTCTTACCCCTTTTCTAGAGAATTCCCTGTCAGTCCTAAACCCCTCCCTGGAATTCATGAAGCCCCATTGGTCCATGTGACCCTTTCCACTCCCATTGTATTCCCTACTGGTTGTCATATTTTGAGCCCCTCCCTAATCCCCTCCCCATTGTACCCCTGATTGGTTGAAGAATTGTGTCCTCCCCCTGTTCCTCCCCTGTTCAAAAGATTGTGCAAGACGCAGGCTTTTCGGTTTTTTCATCACTGCCCCCCTTGGGGAGTAAACTCCTTTGAGAAGCCCACAAGAGACCCCTCCCTGCTCTTGGCCCCAGTCCTCGACGCTGAACCACTGGGTGCCGTTGAGAGCAGCCAGCCCTGCTCTGTACCGCTACTCCGGTCAAAGCCGGACCCGGGAGCAGCCACTCCTGGCGCATGCGGCAGGGAGTGTCAGATAGCTGGGCTTCTCTGGCATTGCGTCAGTCTCCCTTAAGAATTTTCAAGATGTTCACCTTGACTTTGGCTAATCTTTGAA
This sequence comes from Prinia subflava, assembly GCF_021018805.1. Classification (NCBI taxonomy): domain Eukaryota; kingdom Metazoa; phylum Chordata; class Aves; order Passeriformes; family Cisticolidae; genus Prinia; species Prinia subflava. The sequence goes on along the minus strand of NC_086283.1, from coordinate 78,689,498 downwards.
ATTTTAGTGGTCTTCCTCAGTACATCAGCAATCTCTGTTATTTTATCTCATCCTTAAAGGCAAAGGGCACTGACAAAGAGAAGGTGAAATCTAGGCAAGAAAAATAAATAAAGGAGGTAAGTTTGAAACTTGAATTAGATTGAACGTAGTACAGATATTTGGAATAATTTTCCTTTTACCTGAATGGGTGACCAAAACAATTCAGACAGCCTTTCTTTTACTGGAATTGTTTTACTGTTGTCTAATTTTATTTGAGTGGGTCCCTATACTTCTTGGTTTTTTCAGATCCCCTCAATTCCATTTTAGTTTTATGTGTATTTCATCGGTCCTCCTTTGGCTCACGTTATGTTTTTTTCCTAAACGTTTTTATTTATGTATTTATTTAAATGTGAAAGGAAACGTTTCAGGATCTTTTCTAGTCCTGAGTAGTCGAGGAAGTAGAAAAAATCTTGTTTACACATCAATCCAGACCACAGTTACCATCATAGTCAGACAAGAGCTAAGGTAACAACAGTCCAACTTATCTCATTTAAGTTTAGCTGTTTATAAATTATACGCGCCATCAAAACTGGCCATCTAGGCTTTCTTGATAACAAAAAGAGAGATACCAACATCTCAGCATAGCAGTTAATTTAAACTGTTCTGTATGCATTTTTTTAAAGATTGGAAAAGCCATCCAGTAACAAAATTATTGCTCTCTCTTGACTGAAAAGGAAATTTGTATACGACACTTTTTCGGCTAGCTGTCTAACTCCTAGAAAACCAACCTTCAGTGAAATTAATCCAATGGCACAGACACAGACAGGAAGACACACAGGAATTCCATTTCACTCTCCTCTCCAAAAAAAAATGCTTGTGTTTGACTTGATTGGTTATTTTAGTAGCTCCATTTATCTTCTTTTTTTTTTTCAGTCACCTGAGATTCCTCCAATAAAACTGTATCATTCTTGACAAACTTTATTCTAAAGGTCTTGCAGTAGTTAATGATGTAGTTCTTACATTCCTGTTTTTTTAGCCTTGTTGCTTTAAAGCACAATCCTCAATGCAATCATGTCAGAAAACAGAAAACACATGATCAACTACCCACCACCCTCAGGGTTTAACAGTGTCACAAATATTGAGTAGCAGATTTTAACTGCCCACCTCCCTCTCCATCCCACCACACCCTTTCTCTAAATCTGTGGGTACTTCATGCTAGTTAGCTCCTTGTTTGGTCTTTTTTTTTCCCTTTTTCCTCCTCAATTTCCATGCCTAATGAGCCTGAGCTGAGTTAATAATGGATGTAATAAGTAATGACTCATTGTTTTGGGGCCTGTGTGTCTCTGTGTGCAGTGGAAGAGGAAGCCAGGGCTCTGATGCCATTTGTTCTGCCATGTCACTTGCTGCCAAGCAATGCCACTCATCAATAAAAGGCAAGATGACGGATGAGTTCATTTAATGGAATTCCTCTGAGTGAGCTGCAGTCACTGTTCTTTGTAGGCTTGTTCTCTTGTTCTTTGAGTCTCTCTCAGTCTCTCTTCCCCCTCTCCTTTATTTTTTTAAAAAATTTCAGGACAGTTGGGAAGTGTGGCTGGCTGAGAGGGCTGCCATTCATGCCAGCAGCTCCTTCTGCTCTTAACAACTGCTATCCTAAATCAAATCAAGAGCTCTGAGCAGGGAGATTAGATCAGCACCATCTCATAGTGACATCAAACAGCGTTGCCTTTCCCTCACTCCTTTCCCCTCTGCCACTTCACTGGTTAAGGTAGGTGTGGAAGGAGGCTGCCTAAGCATTTGCAGAGGAAAAGGGTTTGAGTGTTCTCAGTATGGCCCTGTGCATGCTGAACAGCTAAAACAATCCTACTCCTTTGGAAAAGTATCAGGCTCTGTCTTCATGCCTAATCTACAGCACTGCATGTTTCCAAAGCCAGATTAGCTAAGAACAGGGTATTATTTCAGTTCCCACATGCATGCATCTGCTCAGAACAATGAGGTTTCCTTCTGTCTCCGTTTTCCCAGGTTCTTCTTCCTCCATCTGTTTATTCTGATTTGCCTTTCCCTATTTTTTAATTCTAAAAGTGTGATTCTGATATAATTTAGGAGAATCAGTTTTCCCATATAATTTATCCAGGTGAAAAATACCACTGGACCAGATTCTCAGCTCAGAAGAAGTAGGAGAAATTAACAGCTCTGTAGGTTAATGGGTGTCTAGTCTCATTAAGTTCAGGTTAGGATAAAACAGGTTGAGTAGAAGAAAAATCAGAACAATTTTACCCAAAACTGTCTTACATCTAACTTTCCAATATTGCCTAATTTAGTATGAAACCTTAATGAACAAGAAATTAAGTTCCTTCCATTCATAGTAACATAAATAGGGGTGAAACCATCTGTTCTCACCAGTTTTTAACTGTTTACTGATAACTCACTTTGTACTGGAATTAATATTTTGTTGAAACTAGTATAAGAACTTTGTCAATTTACTTTAGTAAATTTAGAAAGTTTACCATGTTGTGTTGCCTTTTCATTTTATAAACATATTGTCATATGTATGATTGTGGATGTGTGTATATTTATATAAAATAAGTAACAATACTCTAATTATTTATAATTTCTGGGCAGACACCCAGCTTGGGTGACCCTGCTATGGTACCATTGTACACTAGCTTGAGATATATTTGATGAGAAAAAACATAATATTTATTTTTGACCATGCATTTTTACAGCATAATGGTTAGGACTCTGATCACAGAAGGCCAACAAGCCAAGTGTGCTGCAAAAAAGTCAAATTTACAGGCACCATCAAGTTTACTCTGTCACAGCCAAGAATTTTCCAGATCACCAGAGCTGAATCTCCTTTTTACTTTGCTTTTGTGAGACCACATCTGCAGGTGCTGAATACAGCTCTTGGGGTCCCAACATAAGAAGGATGTAGAACTGTTGAAGTGAGTGCACAGGAGGTCACAAAGATGGTCAGAGGCCTGGAGCACCTCTGATATGGAGACAAGCTGAGAGTGTAGGGAATGTTCAGCTGGAGGAGGGAGGGCTTCAGAGAGGTGTTAGACACCTTTCCAGTGCCTAAATGGGCTCCAAGAGAGCTGGAAAGGGGCTTTGGACAAGGACCTAGACTGACAGGACAAAGAGGAATATATTCAAACTGACAGAGTGTACGGTTAAATTAGGTATTAGAAAGAAATCTTTTACAGTGAGGGTGATAAGGCACAGGTTCTCCAGAGAAGCTGTGGCTGCTCCATCCATGGAAGCATTCAAGGCTGGGTTGTCCAGGACTTGAAGCAGCCTGGCATACTGGAAGTTGTTCCTACCCATGGCAAGGGTTTGGACCTAGATTACCCTTTTAATACAATCCAACTCAATCTGTTCCAGGATTCTGTGGTTCTATGATAATAGCACTGTATTATGGTGTACAAGTGCATACTATTCTTAACCAAAAATAAGATACCCAGCTTCAAGAGATTCCTGTTCTTTGAACAACTGAATGACTACAGGTTCGTCACATTTTTATGTAAGTATAGCTCTTTTTTTAAGTAAAAATAATCTGGGAATGAGAAACAGTTCCCCAATGTCACAACCGGCTGAAGAGAAAGTTTTGGAAACCATAAAGTTTTGTCTTATTTTGCTTGTTTATTGTGCTGTTGCACTGGATGTCATTGAGAAAATGACATTAATCGGTGGGAAAAGGGTAAACAATACTAGGATGGATAAGTTAAAGGAAGCTGTCATGGAAGGTAACATTTTCTTTGGTCTGTAGCACATTTAAGGGTACTAGTTAATATCTGTTCTCTTAAGCAGTCAGCATGTGAGTTTGTTTTGTATTTCCTAGAGGATGAATGAACACTAGACTCAATCCACCTGCATTGGAAAAGATTGTGGGGTTTTTTGAGAAGGTTACGTAGCTTAAGAGGGAATAAAGGAGAATATTAAATATCCCATAGAGTGAAAATGCATTAAATAAACTATATAGTAATATACAAAAAAGTATGTTAAAAATCCTATGGAGTACAGACAGCCAAGAAACAGATTAACAGAGCATTACGTTTTATTGTTGAGCACAAATGTTCCATTCCTTTCTCTGAGCTCCTAATCAGCATTTTTCATTATTTCCTTTCGCCTGTATTTGGCTCCTGTGCCTCAGTGCCCATAGCAACACTTCCAGTAGTGTTAAAAACTAGATACTGCAACCACATTCCCAGGCAGAGAGCTTTGCCAAGGCCTACATTTGATCCAGCTAGGAGCACATGCCTGCTCGGTGGTACAAGGTCATAATAATAATTCTCCCTTCAGGGGCAAACAGTCTTAGGAATGATCCCCCACTATTATCCCCTACTATCTTGGCTCCTTTTGATCTCAGTTGTTATTAAGCTCATTTTATGCTGCAGTCAGAGCAGCTTGTTTACTCACAGAAATGGTTATTCTGAAAGTGGATGCCTACAATGAGACCAGAAGCCTGTGTGAGTGTGTGTGTTCAAGTGTGTGTGTGTGTGTGATGTATGTAGGGAGAGAAAATTGATTTGTTTTAGGGACACAACATTCCTTTGAACTCCACAAAAATATGAGCCCTTTCTTTGATGGGCTCTGCTTTGGTTTTGTTTTGTTTCATTTTTGCCTTGCCCCAGTTTTCTCTCTGTAGCGTCTAATGTACATTTCAATGGATGGGAGTGATGACAGAAGGCATTTTCAATCCCTTGAGGCATGGTAGCAGTCTCTGAAAATGCTTTGGTAGTGAAGTATTCTGAAGAGAATAAAGAAGTCCTTTATTCTTCTTTTATTTTTCTTCTTCCCCCCTTCCCCCCCTACTACTTATATCAAGATTGGAATTTCAGTTGTTGGGAAACGGGAGTGGGGTTTTCTTTTGATTTTAAATGGCATCTTTTTCCTCCCCAACCACTTTCTTGATTTAGTTTTTTCTCACTTCCCCATTTCTCCTCTTCTCCCCAAATTTTGACCAGGCTGTGGGTCCCATTATTGAGCACTCCATCTTATAAAAGAGTATTCCATCACAACTCTCTCTTCATCCAAAGGAGTCAGGAGAATATTTAAGTTTGTTACAATGAAGAAACATGTTTAACATGGGGTTTATGTCAAGCTGGGTGTAGGAAATGGGAATTAGTGGAAACTGTTGGCAGAGAAGACAACAGAAGGAAAGCTGGATGCTTTTGTAGTTGACTAGAACAAGAAAAGAGCTGAATGATCTTTTTTGTCACTGATTGAACATACCCAAAATACTTGCAAGGGTGACAAAAAGAGTCCACAGCAGCATTTGAGCCAGCAAATAAAAAAGTCCTCCCAAAATCCTTGGAAATTAAGGGAATCACTTCAGCTGAGAGGCACCAAGCCCCAGCAAGGAAGTCACTTCTGTTTAGAGCTGTAACACTTGGGTTGTGCAACTAGTGGTGATGGTCCCAGTGAATAAAAAAAAAAAAAAAAAGTATGGATTTGAAAATAACAAGGATATGGATCTGGATATAGCCTGTAAGTTTGCTCACCAAGGTCAGAACTCAGTATCAGATCCAGATAAAATCTGCAACACCCATTGTCAATTCCCTTCTGTCATGGGTTGGCACTGGCCAGATGTTAATGCACCCATGAATATATGTTTTTTCTCTAACAACTCCTGTGGGATGTGATCAGGAACAGAGCAGAGCAGGCTTAAATCTTGAAAACAAAAAAAAAACCCACCAAAACTTTATTAATTACATAAGAACAGGGACAGAAATACTCTTAAACACACACAGAGACAGAAATAAAAACTTCTTAGAACATTTCTTCTCCCAGTTTCTACCTCCCCACCCATCACTTTTCACAGACCAACCTTTGGGTTTTAGATCAAACAATCACCACTCAAAAAAAAACACTAATCTTCAATTCAGCAAGGGAGAGAGGAGTCTCTCTGGCACCACAGACTGTTCTCCAGAACACACAGGTCTACTCCTTATGTGTTCCCATGTCACCCGTGGCACCGCCCAGAGAAGTCTGCCAGGGTGACTCTCTCTTTTTCCTATGTCCAGCGCTCTCACCGCTGTCTCATAGGCCAAAACTACATACAGGGCTTTTTAAGGATGCTGCATGCCGAGCTCTCCCCTTTTTACCCAGGGGCCGGGGTTCCAGGAGCAGGTCTGCCCTGAGGGCAGAGGGCACCACCTCACCCTCCCCCTCTCTTCTCTGCTCGCTCCACTCTTCAAGTGCCAGTCACTGTAGCAAAAGCAAGGGCAGCTGTATCCACCCAAAAATGCAGTTTATGTTCAAAAGAGACTCAAGTTCAGTCTATGGCTGATATTATGCAAGAGAAGTCCAGCTCAGAAGGCTACTCCTCTCATTCTTCCATCGGGTTCTTTCCAATCATGCTTTATCATCTCGGTCCCAGGCCGCTTCTCTCTCTCCAAAACCACCAGTCATGAGAATCAATGTCTAAGAAAAGTTTCTTTCTGCCAAGCAAGGGTTAACAGTTTTTTCTCAGCAGGGTGCTGCAGGCTGAGGCACTCCCAGGCTCCGCAACCCCCACGTGGCTTGGCACCTTCTCCCGGAGTTTGGGGGGGGGGGGGGGGGGGGGGGAGGACACGTGAGCACACACAGAAGGCACTTCCACAGTTTTCCACCCCTCCATCCTGGACGGGGCAGCTCAGTTCTAGTCCTGTCCCCTCTCTTCTCCCCCACCCTGGGGGCTCCGGCTTACCTGAGCCGACCACGTGTTTCCCCTCCCCCACCCAGCCTCATGGCCGGGCAGGGGAAGGAGGCCTGAGACGTCTCTCTGCTGAAACCGGGATCTAAAAAGAGACCGAACCCTGTGGGATTGCATTTTATGGAAATGGTTTGTTCTGGCTCACCCCTGGGAAATGTACGGTTTATCCCAAGTCTGTATCCTCCCTGCAGTATCCTGTATCTGTAACCTCATTGGCTGGAGAATGTTACCGCGCCCCTTTGAACCTCTGTGATAAGAATGCCAAGGCAGAAGGCTCTGCCCCTCTTTCCCCTCTCCTTCTGGAGGCCTCCTGATGCTCCCTTTTTCCCTCTCCTCCCTTCCCCCCCCCTTCCCTTCCCCTCTCCCTCAGTGAATAAACCCTCACCTCATCAGCATCCCACCGGCATCTGAGTCTCCTTGCCTGCCGGCGCGGGAACACCACGACCCCATAAGACCCCGGGGGTCTCCGGGGGGCACTCCCTGGGGACCCCTCATAAATTTAAACAACAACAGAACCCCCTAGACTCCTGCTTTTAACTCTTTGTGTCCTCAGAGGCGTGTCCAAACCTCCGAGTGACCAATCTAGGTGCCAGCAGAAAAGCTGATTACTAATTGGCCTGCTCACCTCCCCCTGGAAAAAAAATTCACCTCCCTTGCAACCACGACACCTTCCTAGATCTAGGGGGAACAAGAAGTCAGTCTTGTTTTGAATTCAGATTTCTACTTGTCACTTTTCTGTAGAACCAATCATAAGTTCAGAGAATTTTCTTGACCGTTGTATTTTGTTATACTAGATTGCATCATTATGATAAGAATGTTTAATTTCCAGCCACAAAAATTGAAAGCCACAAAAGACCCTGTTTATACAACTGTAACATTTCATACATATCTGTATTTGCAGTTAGGCATGTAAAGTAGGATAAAGTTATATGTATATATCTTTATGCTGTCAGTCTTTATGCAGATGATGGTAAGAACAGGGCAGTGCTGCTCATTCTTCAAATGGCTTTGTGTATTCTGGGTGTTCATGAAGACACTATGATGTCACAATCACGTTGATAGATAATGGCCCTGTATAGCCAGGTCAACTTCCTTCTTCTTTCAGTCTGTTCTTTTATTTCAACTCTTTCCCAAAAAGTTTATCAAAAATTGACCTGCGGTAGCACAGTATTTCTTCTTCTTTATTTTTAAGGCAACTTAGGGTTTTTTAAAGTTCATATATAATTTTGACAAATACATAGTTTATTTCTGTTATATCTCTGTATTAATGTACATGTGCAAACACAATCAATGTAAGATTTACCACACTCTTGACAAAAAGGATGGTTCAGAGCCACTTTGCTATTTAATTGGAGACACAAGCCTCTCCACCTTTTTGTAAACATAAATCTATGTCTGGCTTGTGTGTTAGAAGAAAACTTGACAAAAAGGCCTCTTCCTCACTCATATGAAAATATGTCAGCCTCAATTCCAAACTGTTACATATTTTGTACTACATTTCTTAGTTATACAGTAATGTTTTCTAATTTACTCAACATACACTGTTCATAATAGCTGTTTCATATTCTTAAGTTCATTTATACCTTCCTTTACATTGAACATAAGCTTATTCCTTACTACATTTCCCACTTAAACTTTACTGATTACCAGAGTGATCCGGAAGAAAGCAAGATGTGGTCTTTATCTGTGTCACTAAGGTGGCCACATTTGGAAGCTAGGAGTGTCCTCTACTCCCATTCTTGTTTCATTAACTTTTTCAGATTTCCAGATTTATTCTAGCTCTGCAATGTGGCTCTACATTCATGGATGACAATAAACAGAGCGAATTGCCCCATCATTACCATTAGCTGCAAGACCAAATCCACACTAATGGCTCTGTGACCAACCAAAAAAGTCCAAGCACTCAAGAACATCGAGTTGAGACAGAAATATTGTATGCAAGTAGATGGACTCCTTTCAGCTTCAGTTACTTAAATGTTTTTAAAAGATACTAACTTAATCCTAATGTGGATACAAAAAGAAAATGCAGCATCAAAAAACTATGAAAAAAATTGTGCATAGTTTCTTTGTTTACCTTCCATGTCCCTGCATCTGAATAAAAAGCAAAATTATCATAATAACAAACTTCATCAAAAAAGATGAAGTTTTTTAATCTGTCTGGAGTTTATCCCACCTTTCTTCCTTCTTTGCTGTGCTTTATGTGATGTACTGTTCATTCCTATTACCTCTTTATAGCTGTTTTGTTAAAGTTCATACCACAAAGACCTGTAAAAGAAATTTATGACTCTTGGGTTTTCAGCAAATTCTAAATAACCATAACATGAACATGAAACATTAATTAAAGACACTGGAGTCTAAGTTATAACAGAGATGCTGACATTTAAGCCCCTTGTACCATGTAAATTAAAAATGGTATGACAAACAATGAGTAATTTGATGGTCAGGGGTTCATATAGATAGCTTAATATCTTTGTCATGAAAAACAGTCTGTCCTTGGTTTAACCCATACTGAACAGCCCAGGGGTCTGGTTCATAAAGCATGACACTGCCTAAACATTTTTGCAGTAATTCATGTATCAGTCTGGGAATTGCATTGAATATCCTTGAGACTAAACAAATACACAGGAATTTTGTGAACTAAATGCATTAATGCTAAGATAAATTCACTGTGTCAGTCCAGCCTCTGGTTCAGCTACCAAGATTTAGGCATTCTTGCCTAGAAAATCTAATGTCACACATTTAACACACTATTTAAATATATTTAATTGATCATTAGCTTAGTTAACACAAGTCTTCCACAGTGTATCTCTACCACTGAAACCTCAAGTTGCTGGCCACAGTAAAGACACCTCTTGCCTTAGTCAACCTATAACAAAACCTATAACAAAAGAGGTGACACATAATGATTTTCAAACTGTGGAACATACATGTTCTTTATGTTCATATAAGCAGTGGCTTAGCATATCCAAATAATTGTTACATGGCTGTTGAGTCATTGTATGACAGCTCCCTAACCATTAATCCTAATGTAGGTGTCTAGAGCAGACCAGATCAGACAATCATGGAAATGCAGAATCATTTAGGCTGGAAGAAGTCTCTAAGAGCATGGAGACCAATCCTTAACCTAACATTGGTAAGTCATATCTTCTTATCTGCCAAATTCCTCCAAGAAGGGTGACTCTGCCACTTCCTTGGTCAGCCTGAATCATGGAACAATTTAGGTTGGAAGAGACCCCAGGGGGTCATGTAGTCCAGTTTCCTACTAATTCCACATTCACTTTGTTAAGGGTCTTCAGGGGCTCCTCTGATTCCCTATAAAATCCTAAAAGTACTGGTGCCTTATCCTTACAATTAAAACTAATGAATTTGCACAAAATTTGTCTGTCAGAGGAGAGGTTCTGCAGGTTACAGGCCATGTATATATTCTTCCTCTCTTGGAAATAAACGGTAAAGTAGAAGATATAAGGGAATACAAGCTATCTGAACCTTCCTCACAATTTCAATGAAGCAGGAATCGGATCCTGTGTGTTAAGGAAGGAAAAATAATTTTCTAAAATAACTGCCCCAGCTGCTTGTAAAAGGGAAACATGCTCTTAATCACATATTTAATTTTGACTCTATAGATAATTAAATTATAAGTCTCTTCAAACAATTAAATATTTTGGTAAAATATAGCCAAGAAAAAGCCTGAGGCAAATTTGGTAGAAATTTCCTGTGCAGGACCATGAATTGGATCCAATATTTGTGATGGATCCCTTCCAACTTGGGATAGGCTATGATTTTAGGATCCTAAGTATACCCAGAAAATTCATGTGTCAGTCTAGAAGGAGAAGTACCTGTACTTTTTCCAGATTTTATCGTCTCAGAATGCTTCTGACACTACTTGCTGAGCTGGATTGGGATGCTGCAAAGACTTTTCTGCTGAGGAATGTAAAGGTAATAACTGGAAAACAAGGAGGTTGTCTTGATCACTCATTCTGAGTTCTTCACCTTTACTTCAGATTTGTTCCATCACTTTCCTTGCCTACACGTCCTGCTTTGTGCTGTTATTTAGTATCTCACTAGTTCTGTAATTTCAGCTCCCAAATTGAATACAATGTTCCCTCCAGTGGAACCCTCACCTTGATAAATTGCCAAATAGTAATTATTATTCCTTACAGAGCCTGAGATATGGAGTCATGGCTGTAATTTCTAAGACTTGAGTGCCGAGAAATTTATGCTATACTTCTCTTCATCAGAGTTTTCATCTGAGATCATATTTCAAGCCCTTTCCTTTGATGATATGATTAAGATAATGCCTCTATGAAGTTCGAGCCTCTGTGAGATATTCAAGAAGGAACCTGATAGTTCTTAAGCTTCATTTGCTTCCCCTATGAATATTAGCAATGTATGAAGGAAAGAAGCACACAGACATAATTCCTGAGAGTTTCAAATGCTCCTAATTTTTTAATGTTGATTATTACAGTAACGTCTGCTAGCCTCAAATATAGGACTTCTCTTCTTGTCAGTGTAATATAAAACTAAAAGAAGAGAAAGTCTCTGCCTCAGTACCCTTCTCCATATCAGGATTTTTTTTTTTTGTTAGCATATTTACTGGTTTATTTTCTAATTTTTATTTGTAAATTAAATGCTGGTGTGAAACTTTTTAAGCCCATTTATTGAGATGTTTATTTGAACTCCGACATGGCCTAGTTCAAAAGTGGTTGTGTTTCACATCCTTCTTGGGAGATATGAAAGAATGATATAAGAATGATATGATATATAACACAATCTATATTTTCTCGTAGTAATGCAGGGAGCATTACACACATCTAGGTATGTATAGAAAAATTGATATGCTGTTTGAATTGGACCGTTGTGTATTATTTTGGTACTCCTAGTCTGAAGAGAACAGGTAGTTTGGGAAATAGTATATTGTTATCCCCATTTTACAGACCTCTGTCTAATGGTTTACAGTGATCTATGTTGAGTACTGTTGGTTTCAGGAGAGCAAGATATTCTGTAGTAAGGGTTTGTGGAACAGTCAAACAACATGAACTCATTCTAAGCTTTCCAGTTGCTGACTAGCTTATGCACTGAACCTGAATGTTTATGTTCTGTTTTATACGCGTTCTTATCCTTTATTCAGTACTTTTGAAATTCTCATTTTGAACAATATAATATGCTTGTTTCTTCGATATCCTCAAGCTATAACGTAAGGATTGATAGTAAATCAGTCAAGGTGTTACTGTCCTGCGGATACAAGTATGCCCTATATAGGTGTTTTCTCATGAATATAGAATATATTTGGATTTCAAAATTAACTGTTTCACTACTGAAATGTATAGGAGGCACAGCCATTTCTATTACTTCCAAATACTTGCCCAAATAGTCTTTCCATGTAATAACACGTACAAGCTCATTCCATCAGTGGCAAAGGAGACAAAACATCTCTTTGTTATAAATTAAGTGTTCAATTTAAGGAAAAAAAAAAAAAGCCTCACAGTGTTATATCCTAATCTTAATAATATATACATTAAAGCTTTCTTCCTGTTATGATCCTGTTTATAGGCTCATTGTTCATGGCATGGCCTTATTGTTCATGTACAAGACTGATGAACACATTTCTACCACAGTCTCCACTACCTTCATAAACTGTGATTATAGATTGAAATACAGTATGCCTCATTATTTATTTATAGCTCTGAATATTTATCAAGGATATTTTTCCTTTCTTTTGTGTTATTTTGTTTTAATGAAGGTGAAAGACTGTAGAAAATCATGCAAGCAATCCAAAGCCCTTTCTTTCACCATGAAATGGTGGCTTGAGGTGTATCATAGTGTCCCTTCTTCAATAAACATTATTTCCTGGCACAGCGAAATCTCAGTAAGTCATTACTTTGGTCATTGTTTAGGCTTCAAGTCATCAAAGTATTTAAACACATACTTAACTTTAGTGCCTGATTAAGTGCCACTGGAATAGGATTTAAGCACTTGCTTAAAATTTAGAGGGTATTAACATGCTTTGCTGAGTAAGGATGAAATGTTAAATTGAAACAATATTTATGTTGTAGTGGAAACTGTTCCCAAGTTGACTAAAAAAAGAAAGCATATTTGATCATATTATCTGCATGTTTAATGGTTTCAACTTCTTCTTCTTCTTCCCAAAAAAATATTTGGACCTTTGATTTTTAAAACCAAATAAACTAATGCTGCTCTTAACCAGATCAACAAGCAGAAGGAAATTACAGATTGTTTGTGAGCAAACTGATATGAAGAATTTATATTGTTTTGCCGAAGAGACAAATTTTCATGGTGAATGCTATGCTGTAGTGTGAGTGGACAAAAAGACATTGAAGAAAATCATGGTTGGGTTCTGTTGGAACAAAGGGAAGCCTTTTGGTATCTTGGAGAAGGAGATAGGACTTGAAGGCACGTGTTGGTAGCATATGGGCAGCAGATTAATTCTAATTTAATTTCCAGACTCAATCATCTTGAAGGCATGAGCCCACTGAAAAACATTCTTTCTTGGACTTGGTGAAGCAGAGATTGAGCATTTGTATGATTTCTTTCCAATTGTGTAGATGGTCATGGCAGGACAGAAGCCAATGCTAAATTTAGCTCTCATTCTAGCTCTAGAGGAAATGACAGGGCAGTGTTTATCATGATGGAGAAGGTTTTTTAAAGGATCTAAAAAACCTTTACAGAAAAATAAAAACAAGCCTGTGCTCCACCTTGACATAATTATTATTTTTAAAATATTAAAATAATAATAATTAAAAATAGATAATCCTAAATAAATTATTATGAAGACAAATAAATATCACCAAACCTATTCCATGTGGCCTCTGAGAGCATTTATTTAGGAATTTCTTCCTAACTTGCCTTTGGCTTCTCATATTTTGAAACCCTTTAGACACATCTATCATTATCACTTATATTGGTCTGAACATCCCACTCTTTCTCTACCTGTTTATTTCCAGGCCCCATCCACCAATTTCCTTATTCTTCTTCTCACCTGGATGTGGATACAGGTAGCTTGATCCACCATTCAATGCCAACAAAATTAATCTTGCAATAATTTCAGTTGGAAGGGACTTGTCTTGGGACAAGCTGAGATTTCAGAGAACTGCTTGGTCCAGCCCTGTGTTCATCATGGGTACAACACACCCCTCCTGTCACTGTGTGTGAACTGCTGAGGATGGTGAGGTCATTGGCAAAATCCCTGCATGATCTGGCAAGGCCAGAATTCCAGTTTAGGGTCTATGTTACTTAATCACATTGTTGGGGATGGGAAAAGGGGAAATGGAGAATGAGTTATCTTTCTTCCCATTTGCTTTTTAGTATATTAGTTCATACTTAGATTTTTAACTAATATTCAGAAGATATTTGGAAGCATTTTCATTGATCAGCAACATAATTACTATTTGCATACACTGCTGGGACAGGAAAAAATAGTTATGATTCCTGATTTTTTGGTTATTGTCAGTGCTGTCAGAAAGAGATAAAGATTTTTTTTTTCTATCTTAGTCTCATGCGCTTTTTTTCTCTCCCCTGTCCTTCAAGAAAATGGTTCTTTTATTTATTTTTGTTCTATCCGACAGTGGCAGCTGATTTTGAAGTGTCAGACTATTATTTGGGGTTTTTTTTTTAGATGTTACCATTTTTTGCAAAGAGGATAAAATCAATGTGACATTTCCAGAACAGTGATAGATAAAAATGATGAGTGGTCTTTAAAAGCAGAAGGCTAATTTTTAAAAAATGTCACTAGTGTACTATTTCAGAGTTTGTCAAAGATAAAACAATAAAAGTTATAGATTTGAAAACTAATAATATTTCACTGGCCAAGCTACAGATAAGCAGGTTGTACAATATACAAGTTCTATATTTTTCTAAATATAATAGGATAGAAATGCTGCAAAAAAAAGACAGAATTAAATATAGTTACTTTGGGTTATTTGATTAAAAATTGCTTTGGGAAGACCTTGATTTCTAAGGCTATGACCTTGCAATCAGTTGTTCTGGCAAGGACTCAAAGACTGGCATTTTATACTATGGAGGATTCACATGGGCTCAAGTGATTGTGGTTTGATGGCCAAGTTTTATGAGTCACCTGAACAATATAGTCATTGTGCTTTTAAAGCTATTAGTGTGTCATGCTGTGAGTGCAAGGCTCACTTTGGAATGATGGGACAATGCATCTCTTGCTTTAAAAGGCTTCTGGTTTTTGAAATACACTCTCCCTTCGTGGACTTTTGGCTATAATAACCTGTGTCCATAAAGTGTGGGAGACTCATGATTTCCTGCAGCTCACACAGACGTTAACAACTTGTATGCACAGGTTTTATTACTATTGCAATGGTTCCTGGCTGTTTCATTAGCAAGCTATGGGTGAAAGTCTAGATCTGAAGGCAAAGACCTTCACCATTTGATATCGTGGGTAAAGTGATGTCAAATCAGGGAGCAGTATCTGCTCTGTTCCTAACAAGGTTTCATGGTCAGGAAGAGCTGGTGTGACTCAGTTGTGGAATCCTGGCATGAGCCCTTTGGTTAGTACAGAGAAAACAGAAGCAAGAAATGATCAGTAGTGGGGCTCTTACAATACTTGATCTAAGCATATGACTAGACCAAATTTAATAAACAGAGATGTACAAACACCTGAAATTTAACATGCTATGCATCCACAAAAAGGGAACTAATACTAGCAAAGATTTGCCAGCTACAGGACACAAAAGGACCATGACCTCTGGTGATCTTGACAGGATTATAGAAGTTAATTTATATCTAACATTGAAAAAAGCATTTCACTGCCAAATCTTGGAGCTCTGTGAAATTTCAGCAAACAACATTTCAAGAGAAACTCCAAGAAATTCAACTCATATTTGAACATATCTCTGAACAGTATATTAATACAGTTCTAGTTCAACTTATGTAGCTCAGAAGTAGCTGCAAACCAGATGTCAGCATTTACCATGTTCAAATAGATGGCTTGTTTTGCAGTTGAGAAATATTGAAGTTTAAAAAAAAAAAAGGGAAAAAACACACATAGCAGTTTAAGCTTGATGTTGGTTTTACAACGTCATTGTGGGGGAAAAAATATCTTCACAGTTTAACTGCAGATTAAATCTAATCTGATTCCACTCTAATCATCTCATTAGAAGCAAATGAACATAAATTGTGAATCAACTTGAAAAGAAGGTTGTGAGAAGATTTATGATAACTCTTCCCTCGCTACATTATAGACACAAGCATTAACCAAAATATGGGGGAAAAAGGAAGCACTAAACACCAGTTTAAGGTGTTTGTGTGGCCTTTTTCAAATCTATGAAAAGTCACAGTTTCATGTGAGAACTGGAAAATTGATCAGTCTTCAAATTAAAGAACGTAAAATAGTAAACTAAAGAGATAGGTCTCATTTTTTACCTGTCATGTTTAAAACCAGGTGTAATAAGTTGTAAGACTAAGTGTGGGTAGATATTTGTTGGGATTAATTCTGATTTTGTGCAATACTTGCACTTAGTTCCAGATCACTGCAATTCATCCAAGATGTTTCTAGATGTCTACTTAATTATAAAATATATGTTTTTCACATATTTCACATTTTCTGAAATTTTTGAATAACATCTGTGTGTAATAATGGCATGTCTGCCAAAGAAGTGCTCAACTTCAGCTTCAGGGGTTTACCTTCTAATATTTCAAAGTATGTCACTTAACGGAAAACACGTTTCCTTCCTCTAGGATTTTTCTATGCTTTGAAAAGAAAAATTATGTGTAAGTTATCTCACATACACATTTCTGTTGGTCTATTATAAACATTTACTTCAGCTAACACATGCCAATATGCATATAAAACATTTTGTAGCAATGTTAAAAGCAAACCAAATGGATCTATCAATGGCTATTCTTTCACTTCAAGGGAATTCTATATGACATGTACATGCCTTTTCATTTCACAAACATTTCGTCATGTCACAAATTTTCCTTGGTTTTGGTCCTACCAGAAATGTTACATAAGGCCAAGGAGAACAATTGCTTAGGGAGAACTCCTGCTTAGTGTTGCAGGCCTAATATGAAAATCTTCAGAAATGTGATGCAGACAGCAGAAAAGGGAAAGTAGTAGGGGAGGGAATATGCAGAGGACAGACAAAAAACTTCAGAAAATAATTGCTAAGAATTGTTGTCAATGTGTATTGACCATGTGGGAAATGAAAGGCCTGTACCTCAATCACTTTTGGTGGAATATGAAGAATGAAACCCTGACACAATCACAGTTATACTGCTAAATGCAGTATTGTGTTATAAAACACAAATAGTCCAGAGCTCCCTAAATATAAACATATTAAATTTGAATTATTTTGCTTGCTGTTTTTTGTTGTTGTTGTTGGGGGGGGGGGGGGGGGGCGGGGAGGGGGTTGTTTGTTGGTTTGTTTTAATAAGGCCAATGGCCAAGAGTAGCCTAATTTTACTTCTTACCTTCTTAATACCAATGGCCACATCATTTAACCTCAAATTTCACCGATAAAATAAATAATAGCACAGGCAAAGGTAGACACCAAGGAAACATAAACATGAAAAAAAGAAGTTATGAATTTGTAATAATATATAATGATATATATAATATATAATATATAATATATAATATGCCTTATAAATATTATTATATAATAATATATAAGTAATATATTACTTATACATACTTACTGAAACGAAATGGATATTTTGTTTTTTAACAAAATATGATGTTAAAGCTCATTTAGTACTAATGTCATCAGATCTCTCTACAATTTGGTGTCAAATTGTGGGGCATAAATTACTTCAGAAATTTCTTGAAACTCATCAACAATACTTTATCTGAGAACAGACTTTAAAATACTAAAACAAAAC
This sequence comes from Prinia subflava, assembly GCF_021018805.1. NCBI lineage: Eukaryota > Metazoa > Chordata > Aves > Passeriformes > Cisticolidae > Prinia > Prinia subflava. The sequence continues at coordinate 78,671,962 of NC_086283.1, read as the reverse complement.
AAAATAAAACAAACCCCTTTGAATAGGACATTCAATTTAAGATTTAAGCATAGACCATGGGAAAAACAAGAATAGTTCACATATCATAATAAATATAAAAACTCAAAAACTAATTTTACTTTAGTCTGTGAATTAAAATTTTTATTATTAATTTACAGTGTGCATCATCTTCCCAATGAAAATAACCCAGCCTTGGAAAACAGCATTCATCTTTAAGTATCTGACCAAGGAAAAATGCCTACATACTTTGATCAATAAAATGCAGGGTCCAAAGGGTCAGGAAGAACCATTGTGCTCCCAAATTAATAAGAAAGACATTCATTTCTGCAGGACTGGTCATCTTAGAAGATTGTCTCCAGTGCACCTTAGAGACCCCAGTTTCAGGCTGGCTTGATGTCTTAATTGAATTGCCTTTGCTGTGGAGTGGAGAAAACAAAGCCTCAGAGAGTTTGCCAGACAGAGAGAAAGAGGTGAGTGAAGGGAATCCATGATACCTGCTCAATAAAAAGTGATCATTTAACTCCAGTCTGAGAATTAAAAAAAAAAAAAAAAAAAAAAAAAAAAAAAAAAAAAAAAAAAAAAGAGGAGAAAAGCATTTATTGACCTCTGGTGATAGATTCCACAGTGTGTATGATATACAACACCTAATAGTATGTAATAACAATAATTACTGCATGAACTAGCTCTGCTCATTATTATGGCTCAAAGCAGCTTATTTAGAAAGTTTCCCTCAATACTCCTGTTATTCAGAGAAGTGACTTGATCAAGGTCACCCATCAGTCAGCAACAGAGCAGCAATTAGACCTTAGAGACTCTTCACCCAATGCTGTATATTCAGGACTACAGTTTTATTTGTAGATACATGTAGGTCATATATATATATGTGTGTGTGTGTATGTATCTTGACATTACCTATGAACAGAGAATCCAGGAAATTTTCTTGCCTTATAATTATTCTCTCTGCCAACACCACTCTCCTTTGTACTTTTGCATATTCTAATTCTGTACTCTCTAATTTTTGCCCCCAACTACCTTAGGGATAGTTTTGAAAATCAAAAAGCCAATACTTCTCAATAGTGGTAGAAAATACCGTGAGGGATGGTGGGGAAGGTTCAGATTGGGTACTAAGAAGATTATGAAATTTTAATTTCTGCATATTTTCAGCACTTGTTTGGACAAAACCATATCTGACCTCACCTTGTGTTGGTTTCAAGCAGAAGGTTAGGAGAGATGATCTCCAGAGGTCCCTTTTTAATTGATCTTTCTATGATCATAGAATCATAAAACTGTGTTGAAAGTGACCTTTTAAAGTCATCCACTCCAAGCCCTCCACGGTGACCAGAGTCTTCTTACACTAGATCAGTTTCCTCAAAGCCCTGTCTCACCTGACCTGGACTGCTTGCAGATATGGGGCATCCACCACCTTTCTGGGCAACTTGTTCTGGCCTTTCAACACCCGCATGGTAAAAAACTATTACCCCTTTTCCTAGCACAATAGAAAGTGCTGAAAGGTTTGTTCCACTCATTATATGAGCACCCTTTGCCTTCAAGGTGTCTTCTGCAATGGCTACATTCCTGCTGGTTCTACATTACTCCCAGGTGACCTCTCATTACGTCTCACATGACTTTCCTCCCTCTCTGGCATCCTTATCCCTTCTGATGTGGTGCTATTTGATTTTCTTGTGTGCTTTTTCAGCCATATGCATGACAAAATGGAGTTAGTATCTCCCAGCACCGAGCTCCTGCACCCACAATAAACAATCACCACAGTATGCTACGGCCTTCCTGGCCATTCAGATACCTCAGCAACAGCACCACTGCTGCCCATTGCTGAGGCAAATGCTGTGGATATCTTTCTGTATCTATCAAATAAATCATAGCCAGCTTCAGGTGAGTGGAAATAGACACTGAGATGTGAATAAGAGGTAAAAGATATGTCAGTACCCCAGAACTGTGTCCTGTCTGCTAACCAAAATATCTGGAGTTCTTATGCAAAGGAAACTGGTTTGAAGACTGAATTAGAACATTTTATAACACAGAATGCAAATAATCAGGTAATTTACTCTGTAGATGTACAGTAATTGCAGCATAATTAGAATAATTACATTTTACCTGCAGGACATGCACTTATGGCATGTTGTATTTGCATTAAATATTCAACATATACATTCCAGACCAATTCATCTTCGCAGCAGCTCTATGAAGAAGTCACTGGATACATTACAGGGATGAATTTAGCTTGAAGTATTTTATCTGGTGCATGTTATCATCTTGATTGATATTTCCATTTTCCCAAAAAGTTTTTTTTAGGAGAATTTGCTGGATTTGATAATGAAACTTGCATAGACTGGGAGGAGTTTATCCACTCAAAGTTTAACTTCAAGTCATTTGAATAACAGGTGAATAAAAAGTACAACAACCAGGTAATCACTCACTGCAGTGAGCTACTGAGCAGTTCATTCCTGGCCATCCTCTCACACAGACCATACTTTGGGGTCAAACCAAGGCCTCCACTCCAGCTGCTTTGTGCTAATGAGGGAAGGAAAAGCAACCAAAAATCTGCCTGAAAGGAGTAACTGTAAATACCCCTCGCTGCAAGAGTGTTTTCTGAGCGTCATGGGTCTGCTACCCTTGTCTCTCCTCTGTGTGCCCTCTTGCCTTGACATAAGGACAGGAAACAGCTGTGCCAAAAGCAGCAAGGGCTAAGGGAGAACGTGTGGGAGGAAGGATGAGTCAGTGCTCAGGGCAGAAGTTTGGGATGCTGCAGACCTGGGTTCAGGTCTTTGTTATGCAAAACTCTTTCCCCATGATCTTGTCTGAATCACTTATAATTAAACCTAGAAATTGTACTAGTAGAGGTAAGTAAGGCAGGTAAGAAATAGTCAGAACTATTATGAGTCTAAAGTTTCAGGATTATACAAAATGAGCTTGAAGTCTGAAAAACAGAGCCAGTAGGTCAGGCAGAGTGATAGTAAGAGAAAAGAAAAATTTAGGCAGCATTCCTCCAGATATATAACTTGTTTAAAGACAGATATGGCTGTCCCAGGAGTAGAAACTGTTCTACCTTTGCAAAATACTGTCCCATTTTTTGGAGTGAGGAATAACACCAGTGCTTTTCTAGTTCCAACTTCTGTACCCTTGCTGCTCAGCTAAAATATTTTGGAAAGGAAAAAAAAAAATCCAACCCTGGAAACTGCCTCTGATGTTAACAAGGATGAGATTAGGATCCTAAAAACACTGAAGATGGAAATGGTCTTCAAGATCCTTGAGACAAACCATTAACACAGCACCACGGTGTTCACCACTGAACCATATCCTCAAATACCACCAGCAGTGCCTTCCAAATACTTCCGAGCATGGTGATTCCAGCACTTCCCTCGGCAGCCTGTTCCAATGTCATCCCTTCAGTGAAGAAATTTTTCCCAATATCCAATCGAAACCTCTGTTGGTGCAACTTGAGTCTTTTTCCTCTTTTTTCATAGCTTGTCATTTGGGAAAGGAGAACGACCCCCATCTCTCTACAGAATGAGAGCCCCCTGAGCCTCTTGTTCTCCAGGCCAAGCCCCCCCAGCTGCCTCAGCTGCTTCTCATCAGGCTTGTTCTGGAGAGCCTTCCCCAGCTCTGTGACCTTTCTTTGGACACATTTCAGCACCTCAGTCAGTGTCTGTCTTATTTTGATTGGCCCAGAACTGAAACCAGGATTCAACGTATGGCCTTCAGTGTGCAACAGGGAGAGCCAAATCCTCAAACAAAAGTACAGCAAAGCCCATGGACCACTTTTTCCCTGTCTGTAAGTTTAGCTTCTCTGCAAGCAAAACCAAACAAACCATGCTGTGCTGAAAGCCAGGTACACATCGTGTGGTACACATCATGTTTGCCTTCCCAACCATGCAATCTTAGCTACATTAAAAAAAAAAAACAAAAGCGAAAACAAACACCAATAAACTTCTGTCTGTTATCATAGAGGACTCCAGTTCTCGGTCCACTAATGTAGACACAGGAGGGAAGTATGGCCAAGTATGGCAGAACACTCACGGACTTGGGCTTAGCAAACAGGACACTGGCCACTTAATCCAGTGGCTGGACAGGTAAGTTATTTCCAGATAGTCTGGAAAAATATGCACTAGATATCGTAAAGTCTTTTTCTCAGAGCTCTCTTCAAGTTTTTGATCCCCACTTCAGATCTGACTGCAGCTGCAACAAGTATTAGTGTAAAAAATAAAAGAGAGACTCCTCTAACTGAGACAAAGTCCTCCTTGGCCGTGTTTCTGGTGACAAGTGCCCAACTTAGTGCAGAAATTTCTGCTGTGAGGCAATGGACTATGATACTACTCAGCTTTCTTTCTCTTCCTTTGAAATTCATTTAGTCCTCCATTAAATTTGTGTCTCACATTTTTCAAAATGTTTTCCAAAATGTTTTTTTCCTGCTTCAGTCTCCACAGTTGCTCTCTTTGGAAGTGTCCATTCAACATGCTAATTTCCCTCTGTGTGTGCTGAAAGAGTTCCTTCAGAGCCCCTTAGATCGTAGCCCTTTCTTAGCTAATTACCATGTGCCAGACACTGGAGTTACGGGGCCTCAGGGTGATCATTTTGTTGACAATGTGCAGCAATAACCATATAATCACAGCACAATTATGGAGCATTTATGGAGTTATTTGTGTGGTGTCATAGATGAAGTTAGCTAAAGTAATTTACCTCTTAACACTAAAGAGGACAGAGTCTTAAGGTCAAAAGCTGAGGTCTTAGTAAAATCTCCATTTTCTAAAGCTGCTTTTAGAAGAGCAAGTTCCATCAAATCAACTGAAATTATGTTTGTTGGACGTCTCTTTAATTCTTGTTTCTACAAATTCTAAAACTCCAGTCCAAATTTGCCAACAGGAAATTAACTTTCATATGATGAATAAAGAGCAAGAAAAAGAAGAAAATCCTTGGAAAACTTCCCAGAAAAATCCTTGCACCCAAATATTCCAAACAATAAATAAATAAATAAATAAATAAATAAATGCATTCACACATAAAAATGTTCCCCATCAACTTCTGTCTGTCTCTTGATACTACTTATCTGTTCATATAAAACTCCTACCAGGTGCAGAGTAATTAAGAAGACCAAAAATAAAACTATTATCTATCAAGCTAACATTTCCTCACATCATCTGCAGCAGCACATTGACTGCCGCCTGGATGCTCAATCATGTCTAGTGTTCTGAGGTGACATTTGGACAGGAGCCACCCTGCCACACATTAGAAGAGGAACCGGGCCTTAGCAGAGTGGATTATGAGCCCCCAAGAAACCTTATGGATAAGGAAAAGGGGGAAAGGAAAACAGCATTTACACAAGATGTCATCCAGGATGTCTGAGGGAGCGGAAGAGGGCAGGGTTTGGAAGGCTTATCAGAAAGAAAATATTAATTCTTAGTATCACAAAGTCTTTTTTTCAAGGATTGGTGTGTGTGTATATGTATGGTAATGGAGTACACAATACATGCATACACATTTTGCCATATTACCATACATACATATGCATATATATGTTCATATGCATACAAACACACAAAACCTCCCAACACAGACCAACCCATAAATATATTTATATATAAATATATAAATATACAATGTATTTCCCTTTTCCAATAAAAGAGGGTATTGGCTCTTAGACCAACTTTCATATATGGCAGCTTAGAGCAAAAATGTTTTATTCATGAATGATATCTTTTTTCTTTTTTTTTTCCTTTTTTTTATAAACACATAAAAATGTGAAACAATAAAAGTGATATATACCTAATAATGAGTGAGCCAATAAACCCCACCAGGCAACTTAGCTTTGGAAGTGGAAAAATTGACTTTGTATAACGAATTGCAGAATTATTAATCCTGTTTGAAACCCTTTTTATATCAGACCATTTACTTTAATTCTTGCTACTTTCAACATTATCATACATTATGCATTTTTTTCTCTGTATTTTTTTTTCTTTCCACAAGTACAGTGTGCTCCCAAACTTTAAAGAGCTCTAAGCATTTTAAAGAGAAGCCTGCTGGGTAAAAGGAAAAAACAAAGGATATATTATTTAGGCCGTTCTGAGGTACTCATGCCTGCAAAAATTCCCTCACAGTGGTCCCTCACAGATCACTAATGAATTAATCTTTGTGAAACCCCTGCAAGGCAAGGAAATACCATCTCCTGTTAAGTGAGCAGTGAAAGCACAGAGCTATTGGTGTGTCTACAGGAAATTGAGGATGAAGCTTCCAGAGGGATGTTAAACCCACCAAACCCACCCTTCCTAGTATCTTTTGTCCTAGTGAACATCCAGGGCTTCCTGCAAATGATGGAAGGGGGCACATATAGGGAGACCTTGCCTTAGGGTGTCTTTCTGCAGAGATATAAACAGGAACAAATGTACTTAAACAAAATCAGACACTCTAAATGTAGATTGGTCTTCAGACATATCTGCATAGTGGAACATGAGCTGGGTAAAACAGTGGCTGAGGAAAGATGAGGTGGTGTTTTTTTGAGGTAAAGGCCACTTTGTTATGACATGATTCATCCAAGAAAAGCCTCAGCCATGCTCCTGGTGTTATAAACACTGTGTGTATGAACCTGGACACGGGGTAAACTTGTATGAATGGTAATATTCAGGTTATGTCTGCAATGTGGTGTTCTTGTTGCCTATCCTTTTTAGGACCAATATAATCAGTATTTTCCTAAAAGGCAGATTTTAGGGCAGTGTAGAAATGATCTACTTAATCTAGATCCTGAAGTCTGAGGTCAGTGAGAACTTAGTGGTCCATCTGAGCTCTGTGAGCGTCATATATGACACCTCACTGAGTAAAGGTTCAATGCTAAGGACATATATTTTGCTGACTAAAACCAAGCAACTGGCAAAAATGGACTATTGCTTCTTCTCAGGCTGTGGTTGTCAGAATCATGGCCAACAACAGGACAAAGGCACAAATATGATAAGTGTTACATCCAACACCCTTTTTTTTTTTCAGTAGAAAATTTCAAACTGCCCAAAATTAATCTTAAAAGAAAAACAAAGAAGAAATGCTTTTCTAGATGTAATCTGCTGTTAGCTCCTGAATACTTCCCTATTCACTGCCATTGCCTCTCTCATATGGTCCTGTACCTGTTCTTTCTAATGCACAAGATGCGTGCTACAAACAGTGGCAGCAATAATGCAGGAGATTTTTCTTTTAGTTGTTTTAAGCCTGAGAGATCTTAGGATTTCAAATGAACCTCAGCCAATCACTAAAATCCCATGGAATTTGATAGGACTGAGTTTGAACCGTCACCTCTCTGAGTTAAGGTAAACATATTAACTGGTTGGATTTTGTGATTCAGTACAGCAGTATGACAAACTTGGCTAGAGCAATAATTTCTTTAGCCATTAGCAGAGCCTTTTAGTAAGAAGATATGCTATCAGTTGGCAAGTAGCTATCAAAATAAGGGAATCAGAGGTTATAGTTCTCTAGTGAATCTTAAAGAATTAAATCTCTTGAACTCAGTTACTTCCTCTTCCAGGTGTGTTTAATCTTTACTTTTTTCTTCTGATGTGTTTGGTTTACATGGCAAGGCTTCAGTCTGAGGTGGAACTACAGGTGTGGCTTCTATGAGAAGGTGCTGGAAGGTTCACCCAGGCCCAACAGTCAGTTCTAGCTTCCCTCATGCCCATGCCCCATTCCTCTGCACTCTGAGTGGGACAGGACAGAGAAATCAGGAGTGAAGTTCAGTCCAGGAGTGAGAGACAGATGGGGAAAGTTGTTTTAATGTTTAGGTTTATTTCTCATTTTCCTACTCTGATTTCATTGATAATAAACTAATTTCCCAAATCAAGTCAGTTTTGCCTGTGGTATTAACAGGTGAGGAATCTGTCCATGTTCTTACCTGAACCCATGAACCTTTAATTATATTTTTGTCTTCCCTGCCCAGCTGAGGAGGGAAATGAAAGAGTACCTTTGGCTGGCACCTGGTGTCCAGCCTGTGTCAGCCCACCACACTTGACTGACAGGCCATGCAGTTCAGGTTCAATAACACCAGCAGCATCTGGTTAACTTGGGATACTTTTGTTGGTTAGCAAATATATAAACACATTAGAGGTTGTGTCTATAGAGAAGTCTATTCTAGTATATCAATTTGGTATATTACAAATTCCACCTTTGGGTAAATGTTCCTTTAATCTTCCTCTGAATAGGTTAGGTAATCAGCTTGAAGAGTACTTAAGATATCAGATGATTTCATTTTTCACATCTCTTCTTTTGCCATGATTAACAATTTCAAACTTCCATACCTGCTAACTATGCATAATGCATTTCCAGATGTGAGCATTTGTTTAAACCAGTGAATTCTCTTTCAGAAGTAAGATTTCCATTTAGAGAAACCTGTAGTTCCCACAAAATAAAATCTAATACTTTGGTACTAGCTACCATCTCTGTGCCAATCTGTACAAAGCCTTATGTTCCATCTTGGAAAATGATGATTCCAGTATCCCTTCATTATTTTCTCTATTAACTCATAAGTCTGTGCCAGAAATGCCTTCTTCCTTAATTTCTAATTCATCCTCACTGAGGCATCTTAAAATCTATATTCAGCTCTGTAGTAAACAAAATATTAATTTTCTTTCTGCAGGAAGAGAAGAGGTATCTCCATTGTATATTCTAACAGAACCTTTTTTTGTCTTTATTGATCATGAAGTGTATAAAATTATAAATTTCTGCCTTGTATCTCATGTAGTGAACAGTGCATGTGTGGTGAAGCCATGAATTTTTAACTGCATGTGCAAGCATCTCTCATTTTTATGGAAAGAAATTAGTCCAAATGGGGATATAATAGCATATGGATTTTGAAAATACAGCCAAAACACCTATTTTTATAACAATCAAATAACTATTTTCTTTATTTACAACACTGACACTCTCTCTTTCCTGTTCTCCAAAGTCCTTACAATTTGTTCCTGCATGTCTCCATACGCCCTTTCTTCTATTATTTTGTTAGCTCTCTGTAACACTGATTTTGAATCTGAACGCAGCTGATGTTGCTGACAAAAAACCCCAATACAACAAACAAGAAACCCAAGTCCAAATCCCCCAATGATAATGGGAAAATGGACTGTGCTATAATACAAAGCTGAAAACTGTTCTGCATGGAGTAATTTAAAATTTCCATTTCCAGACATGAAGTGAGACAGAAAGAGAGTACTAGGGAGCTGAGATGGAGGGAAGCTTGATTTAATTTATGGTTTGAAAGCATTTCCATTTAAACTTTTCCACACAAAGGGTCAGTTGCACAGAAAGAAATACATTTGCATGAAGTGCTGAAGGTGCGAGCCCCTGAACAAGTTGGCTCTTGGCATTCCAGCCTTAGGTAGGAAGGTGATAAGGCCCAAATGAAGTAAACAATTTTTTGGTGTGATGACTCCAGCACCAGACAAATATTGTAGAACATCTTGTGCCAGCAGCCAAAGTGATTTACATATATATTCTCTTTTTTTTTTTCCTCTCTGAATAGAGTGGACAGCTGGTGAATCCTTATGCCTATTAATCTTTCAGTGTACAATCGCCTCTTGATATCTGACAACGATTTTTCAATCTTTGGGGCATCAGCTGAAGTAATGAATGATTCTGTTATAATCTTATAGGACTAGTGAGCATTACAGAATGACACATTAGGTTTGTGGGTGAAGAGAAAGAGGGAGAGGGGAAATGCTAGCATAAGGCAAACAGGCTATTATTGACTTTTGATTGTGGCAAACAAAAATAATTCTTTCTAATCTGGTCCTTACGGGATCATCATAAAACTCTATCTATATACATTTTATGTGCGCACGCGTGCAAGTGTCTGTGTTAAACTTTCTTGCTGTCAGGTAGGATTTTTACTATTTCCAAGCTCTTGGTGTCTCTAGTCTTAAACTAAACTGGTGAAACTATAAAAGTTTTCATTTCTTTTGGCCCAAAACTTGCACTTTATGTGCTGCTGGCACAGAACAAACCATAGCAGTATGGAATACAGAATATAAGATACAATGTGCTGTTGAACAGTCTTTTGCAGAAAAGGAAAGGAGATGAATACTTTGTTAATTCAATGTTGTCTAAATTGAAAGGAAGACACGTTTGATGGAGAACTGTGACAGTGAAATTTATGGGATTAGTTTCTGATGTGAGATTTGGTCTTGATAATTGTTCATATCAAAACACATTGGCCTAGAAAGTAGCAATAGCTGGATGACAAAAAGGCTGGGCAAGTGTAGGTTTCTTCCACTTAATTTTGAGGAATGCCTAAGAAATTTAAATAACTTTTCATGGTCCCTTCTAATGGTTGGCCCCAAGTGCAGTCTCTAAACCCAGAGTAAGAGGGGTTGCAGTCCCCCACAAATTCTGTTTCACAGGAGCATCGGTTCTCTTGACACCCATATTCTAATGCTGATGGGTTATGGTCTGCAAATACTGTACATCAAGGTAAAGCAGACTGGAGCAAAATTTGGAGGCTACATGCTGAGTTGTCTTAACACCCTTCTGAGGTACACCTTGGGCATTGGTCTCTGACCCTCTGCTCCTTTGCATATTCTTTTACTGCCTTTCCTTATTGGCAATTCCCTCTCCTCTGTCAGAAGCCTTTGAGTCTGTGAAAGGCAAACATGGTTGAGAGAAGATATATATTTGATTTTAACAAAAAAAATCAAACCAAACAAACAAATCAGTCCCCAAACAAGAAATAAAGCTGGACTCATAACAGAGGCAGGAAGATTTTTCTTTGCAGTAAGTGCATTAAATAATACCCCTTCCTATTGCTACAGAAAAGAAGACAGAGAAAAATATTCCAATGTTTAAAGAAAACTTTGTCATTAAAGTTCACAAATGTGCTAGCAATTCAATGTAGGTATTATTATTACTATTACTATTATGATTACTATTATGATTATTATTAACATTCTAGTGTAGATAAACTGGCATTCTAAACAAAGAAGAACACAAGCAGTATAAATCATTTACTTTACTGCAAAAGAGGTGCTTCTGCAGAATGGGATGCTGAGAACACTTCAAGGTGTTACCCAAAGAATGCTGATGAACTCTTCCCCAGATCTCCCTTCAAACACAGTCAATATATGAGCATATAATTAAATATGTGTTCTTTGATTATCAGTCAAAGACTCATTACAAGTGGTACCAACCCCTTTGGAAGGCACCCAGGCTACTTCCAATTAAAAACCACCTGACCATAAATAATAAAACATATTAAGCAGACAGCAAATAATGGTTCTTAAAAGAATGTATTTCGGGACTTATAATTTAAGGACCCCATATATGTTCCCTCTATTAGTCCAGCTAGCAGCTTCTCAAGTCTAGAGACTTGAAAAGATTAATTTGGTGATTTAATTCCTTTTTTCTCCAACATTTACCAATTGTTTTTCTTTCTCCATTTTAAAAATTAAATTATCTGTTTTCTGCATTTGCATATCTCCTTCATTGTAAACAACAATCTGAAATTTAAAAGTGAGTTTGAAGAAAAGAAGGAAAGAATATAATAATTTTTGGAGGTGAAATCTTAATGTATGTATGAGGATGTTCATGTGATATATGTATATGTGTTTGTGTGACATATATGTGTGTGTGTCTGGCCAAATGTTTACATACATGAGTATTTTTGTATATGTGCTTATAAATATGTATCTGATGCAGACATAATGCTGAAACTAGCTTCATATATTAAATATACAATAAGCTCAAAAGGCTCTCATTGTAAGCTGAAGGTGAAAACACATCTGAGAAAGAGTGTGCGTGTGTGCGTGTGTGTGTGTGTTTGCACGTGCATGTATTTGGCTATTTGAGGGAATGGAATGACCTTTTTCCCATCTGAAAAGTTTAATTTTAGGATCAAGAAAGACTTTTTCCATAGTGGTTGCAATCAAAATCTATCTACATAATGAGTCAAACTACTAGTTTTATAGGAAATACTGACTTTTGCATTTTGGAACCCTTTAGTGCATAGACCTTTCTCCACAGAGATATGTATATGCATATGCACACAAACACAAACAAATACCCCTATACTGTGCACATTCAAAGCCTGAAAAAAGTTTTGAATATTATGTAGAAAATACACTAAGGGTTAATCCCTCCCAGATATGTAACATAGAGAACTGCAATTTATTTTAAACAAAAAATGGAAATAATAGTGTTGTTAGTCCCAGTTGAAAAGGAACATGAAAAGCATTCAAAGTATACTTTGTACAAGTTAACAGCATTTATGTTTCCAGTTTTGGAAAGTCTCATACATGATTTCAGGCTGTCAGCATCATGACTATTAATAGGAACCATCTCATAGGTTATTCCATAACTGCCTGTTTGAGAGATTTCATGAATTTTTGTGCTACAACAACAGAAAAGAAATTATTAAGAGAAACGGGCATAAAATTAGGAAAATTATCCTTAAAGGGAAACAGTGAAGATACACCAATGACAGTCACAAACACTGCAGCTAAAGCAGGCTGGTTTCCAGTAGATCTGTGCCTATTTTATTGAATGACTTCATGCTGTATACTGTTAAAATTTCCTGTTACCTTCACATCTAGTTGTATATAGTACTTTTTCTCATCCCTCTATGGCTGACCTGTAGTGGTTTATGCTTCTGAATGACAATATCAATGTAAGCAGCCACTGAGCTGTCTGCAGTCTTGAGACAGGGTGTATTCCTTTGTTTCTACATTCTTGCCATTAAAAGCTGAGTATTTGGAAAGCCAGGAAGTTCTGTTGTTTTTTTATTCAGTAGATGTTGAAACCATTTGTCTTGATAGTTTAGTGGCATTTGAGAGGACTAGAGTTTGAGGCGAAGCCATGTGAGGAGTGGCTGAGGGCACTGGGTCTGTTCAGCTGGAGAAGAGGAGGCTGAGGGGAGACCTCAGAGCAGTTACAGCTTCTTGTGAGGGAAGAGGAGGGGCAGGCACCGATCTCTGCTCGGTGGTGACAGTGACAGAACCTCAGGGAATGGGCTGAAGTTGTGTCAGTGGAGGTTTAGGTTGAATATTAGAAAAAAGTTCTTCACCCAAAGAATGCTTGAGAACTAGAACAAGCTCCCAGAGGAGTGGCCACAGCACGAAACCTGACAGAGTTCAAGGGTTTGCACAATACTCTCAGGCACATGGTGAGATTTGTTGAGATGTCCTGTGTAAGGCCAGGAGTTGAACTGCAGTGATCCTTGTGTGTCCCTTCCAACTCCATATTCTATTATATGAACTTTGAATTTTTTGATGGTGAGAACGGTTGTATTTGATTTCCCTAGTGAAGACTTCACATGGTAAAAATATGTTTGTGTTCCATCTAGCTATGCAATGATCTCATCTGCTTTTTATGTTATTATTATTATTATTATTGTTATTATTGTCATCTGTGGGTACATAATTCTCCTGATACCATCACTTCTCAGCAGACAAGAAGTTAGAAACAAATTGTGAGAGACTCACATACACCTACAGACCAACTGATCATGTTGCCTCATTCCCACAGGAAATCAGCCCACACACGATTTATTGCAAAAGAGACCTCCATGTCCCACAGATAAGTAAGTATCTAGACTATGGAAATGTGCCTCTGTGACTGCCTACTTCTGGCCATCTGCCTCTCTTTCTCTATTTCTCTTGTTCTCCAGTTCTCATATAAACTAGAATAATTCCAATAACAAACACTAAAAAGGAAAATTGTTTCATAACATTACACATTCTTTTCTTAACAGTGGAAGTTTTAGGTCTCAGTATGCCTTAAGGAAGAGAGGGAATTTTATACTAAATATTTTTTAAATGTGTAACCTCACTGTATAAAAAGCAGTATCAACTATATAACTGCCTGTAAGCATTCAATTTTTTTTCTGTTTTTTTTTTTTTTTTTTTTTTTTTTTAACTCTTGAGGGATGTTTCCCAGAAGTAGGTAGCATGGGGATTGGATCATAAAATAAAATGAGGTGTCTATTACAGATAGACATAGCCCTTGTACTGTTTCCACTGTATTAAGAAAGTGTATTTAATGAGAGTTATGATCATATCAGGAAAATGCAAAGAGACACAGAGGACAAAAGCATGTTTGAAGCTATCCCTCTGTTTTTAGCATCTGAGCCCTTCTGCCAACATGCTACCTCTGGGACCATGGTCTCCAGGGCATAAACTACCTCTCTGAAATTAGTCATGCAGAACAACCCTTGGGCTTCACTTTACTGATACTGGGCTTTGAGGGCAATGTGGTGCAGTAAGCATGACATACAGAACCTGTACAGAAACACAAGGGCTTGGCACAGATCTCAGCTTCTGTGGATTAAATTCCTTATGTGTGAGGAAACTGGCTTAAAGGAGGAAGAGTTTGGAAGGGTATGTTGTGATAAGTCAAGGGGGAATGACTATTTAATAAAAGAGAGTAGGTTTAGACTGGCTATTAAGAAGAATTTCTTCTCTGTGAGGGTGCAGCCCTGACACAAATTGCCCAGAGAATCTGCCTCATCCCTGGGAGTATTCTATACCAGGTTGGATGGGATTTATAGTAACCTAGTCTAGTGGAAAGTGCCCTGTCCATGTCAGGGTCATTGGAACAAGATGGTCCTTTAGGTCCCTTCTAGCCCAGATCAGCATTCTCTGATGCCATGAAATGTGAAAATAAAACCTACCTGTGACCATCCCATATGCCTGTCATCTGAGGTGATGGAATTTCACATCAGGAGCCATTGAAGGACACATTGGCTAGCTAGGAGAACACAGTTTAAGAGAGACCTGGATTTAAGAGCTAGTCTGTATTTTAATCACCACAATTAATGAGTTAAATTCCTTTGTGCAGGCAGCATTAAGTGTGTCCTACACAGAGCTCAGTGAGGTGGCAGCAGGTCTCCTCTGCCCCGAGAGCTTCACCTGAAGAAAGAGAGCACTACTGTAGTTGTTTTCCATCTCCACAAAACAAAATTATGTAAAACAAGATCTTTGTCACACATGCCAGGCCCCCCTACTTGTGACCACCTACCAACAAGACCCCAAAACAAATGCAAAGATATTAGAAAATGTTGTCCTATCCCTCACTCAGGTATCATGATCAGATTTAGTGAATCCTGCTTTATAATACCCATATGTATCTCATTACTGTGACTGTTACTTGGACTCCTGGTTATCTTAAATTAAACCAGAAAAAAAAAACTCCTTTGACTTCAAATCATCTTGTATTCCAGGTTTATAATGTTGCTTTTGATGTCCATGTCCCTTCACCTCCGAACTTCTGGATTAATCAGGCTCTCTGCAGCCATGTAAAAATTACTACTGTTGAGACATGGAGGGAATCATTCTATTAGAGTCATCCAAAACATTTCTGGTTAAGCAGAAAGGACATATTGGTTGTCCCCTAAAACTTCTCTACAATTTCATGGGAGTTGATCCCGTAAATGCTTATTAATTCAGGTGAATAAAGGCAGGTTCACAACATTAGAGCTCAAACAAATTTTTCAAAGCATTGCTATTCGGCCTGATTTTTTTTTTCTTCATTATATTTATAATTTAAAGTTGATTTTTTTTAAATTTAGCTGTCTCAGGAAAATCTCTGCTACTAATACATATAAGGATATTTTACCTGTGTCATTGTTAACAACTCTTCACAAAATATATGCCAGCAAACTATTTTCTCTTTCATTAATAAATCTTTCTTTTTCGTTTGAAGGTAACAAAAAGAAAGAAGAAGGGAAAAAATGGATCATGAGGAAGTCTCAGTTAGGGGATGATACCAGAAATCTTTCTGAGGATTTGTTTTCACAGTTATGTGGCTTACTGCTATTCTGAATTTTCTCATATTGCTTAATTTTTTTTTCCCACAGTCTTGGGCAATGGTTTCATCTGAAGTGAGCTGGGATCAGTTTTAAAAGGAGGACTCTTCATCCAGAAAGAGACTGTTTTAGATAGCCAGGTGTTAAGGGACACAAGTTTTTGTGGTCCAATATCCACATCTCAAAATGACGAAGTGAGTTTGGGTACGTGTCACAAGGCAAATAAATACACAGGACCTAACCAAGCAAAAAGCCCACCACAACATCAACAGCAAAAAGGTTTTGGGTATTTTTCCCTTTCTACTACTTCATTATTTCATCTCTCAGCTCTGTATGAGCTAGTGTGATTCAAACAATGCAATAGGAAATGGAGCAATTGGAGTAAGAAACTTATGATTTGCTGTGACAAATACTAGTGTGGCACACGGACAGTGTAAAAGAAAAGGTTAAGCAGAATCTATTGCTGAGTAAACATTTCCTTGGGAACTTTGATTTGGTAGTTACTTCCTTTTGGTAAGACAAAGGTGTAAGAAGACTCATTTGGGGCCTCTGTCCTCTGGCTTTGCAGCTTTGGTGGTTATCTGAGGTTTTGGTTCCATGTCTGAGCTACACTCCAGGCATGCCTGTGCCCCAGCCATTAACAACACGGACCCTGACCTGCTGACTGGAATTCTGGCTTAGCCTCAGACCTGTTCCCTCCCTTTACACCTGTCTGAGATTCACTGCCTGTGGCTGGTCCTGGTTCCAGCACTCGGCTTGCCCTTGTTGCTGCCAGGCTTGGCTCCTGGCTCATTTTCCCCTGCTTTTATTGCTCCTTAGTGATATGTGAATACTGTTACTGCATCTTGTCAGGCAAAATATAAATGAGCTCGAAGGACTGAAATATACAAGGCTCAGAAAAAAATCTAAAACCCACAGTTTTTTTCAAAATCAATTCATTATCCTCAGTAGAAATATACACTTATATACAAATACATAAACATGGTGCGAGATATCCACTGTCCCTCAAAGCCCTAGGCCCTAAAGAAACAAATTTCTTGCTGATGATGCTGTTCTCAAATTTTCCAAGGAAAGTGCCAAATTAAGAAGACCGAATAAGTGTCATTTCCAGGTTGTCAGTGATTCATTTTATGAGGGTTCTTCTGCTGATAGTGGAATCTGTGAGTCTGTGAACCCCATCAGCTCTATCTATTTTTGGAGGATGTCAGAAGAAAATTTCATTTTCAGTATTTTTTGTACACAACCAACTTTCCTTTTCTTTATCACATCCTTTTGCTACAGTCTGGTCAGTGCATACAATGCTCTATCTTGGGGTTGATGTCATGTTATTGTAGGACCTAGAAGGGAAAAAATACCCCTCTGGTCCCTTTACAAGATGAAGTTAATGGAAAGTCAGAGGACATGGTTAAGCAGCTCTGGTGGAAAAGTAAGTAGTATGATTTTTATTATCCTGAAAATGTCTGGATGCAGAAAGTATCTATTGGAAATAATGTGTTCTCAATACCTATAAGATTTTTCCCGTGTTCCTTTTCTTTTTTTTTTCTATAGATAAAAATGTTATTTTCTCTATTTACTATGGCATGTAGGACTGAAATACAATCAAGGCTTTCTGAAGTTAATTTACATTCCAGCTACTTCCATGGTGAGTAGACTCCACATTCATTGTGTCTTCAGTTTGACCCTGCATGTAAGGTTGGCCTTTTTTTGAAAGGTATCTACTGGTTGTTGCTGCTCTAGCATGGCAGCAACATATATATATTTCAAATTCTACTTTAACAGAAAATGTCCATAAGACCTTGAAAATTATATTTATTCCCTCTATGACCTTATTTCTTATATTTTCTTACCCCCCAATTAATGCTCAAATATGGTGACAGCAGGGTCCTGGACCTTGTTATTACCATAAATTTATGTGTCTAAGTATTTGTCCACTCAATCAGCAGGAATCTTTGCACTAAACATTATCTGAAATTATTGGTTTCTCTTGCTCTATTCAGATATTTTAGTACCATTGGCAGCATGACCCAGTGGAATCTATTTTCTCTGGAACAAAACCAGAGGCCTCTCCCTACATGTTGGGGGAAAATCCAGGCTAGTTCTTGATGGCTTGCACCATTTTTTTCTCCTCACCCCTCTGGCCTGGTGATTCTGTTTGCAGCATTAGTGTGCATAAAGACTATCCAGGATGGGAATTGAGCCTGACAAAAAGTGTGTGGTGGCCACCAGTGATGAATACTTATTGTGTTGAGATTTTGGGCATGACAGTTATTGATAAACCAATCTGAAATAATCCCATTCAAATGTTCCAGAATTGCTACTCAGTGATGCCTTCCAGAAGATACTTGCCAGAGTAATGATTGATGCCTGCTGCCAATCAGTGCTGAGACACAGTCGCTTATTGTTGTCATTTAACTACGGCTACAATCAGTGTTTAACAAAATGAAGAGGATTATTTGATGTTTAATGGCTAAGCTTACCCACAGTTGCTCATTTAGGAGGTTCATATCTTTGTTCACTGGAAGGCGAACCTGACAAAATCACTTGACTTCCTTGTGTTTCAATCAATGCAACAAACAAACAAACAAATAAAAATGCTATAGATATAAAAAACCTGAATAAAACAACCCAAAACCAAACAAACTCACTTGAAAAACAATGAGCATTTGAGCTAGTAATTACAAGGGAAATTAAATGTGAGTTTCTCATGCTCCAGTATCCTATCAAAGTACTTCTTACCTTCACTGATTGCACATTACTCTACAGATGGCATCAAGTTACCTTTGCAGGAAAAAAAACACAACTATTTGATGTAATATTCTTTTTTTCTGTCACATACAAGTGAATAGAATGAATGGATGAGGAATTCTACTCTAAAACTCTTTTATTTAGCTTTATCAAGTAGCTGGGATATTGTAATTTTGTAGATCACTCTTCTTTAGCAAACTACTAAATTTTAGGAAAATGCCTAAATCTCACTGGTAGCAATGGGATATCAGCCTATGCTTACAGTTAAGCCTGTATTCAAATGCATTCTGAATGAATAAAATACTTAAAAAAATAAAAGGGAAAAAGGAAGAGTTGAGACACACCAGACTCAAGGTGCGTAAATGATGATGCTAAGGTAAGGCATAATAAACTGGTAAAAAATGTGGATAGGCCACAGAAAAGTTGGATAGAGTCCATAAAGGTCCCAGTACTTAACATTAAGCTTCAGTCTTAGTGTATTAATTAAAAATTCCCAGCGACTCAGGACACAGTAATTATATTGATACAATTTTTCTCTTTTATGAAAGGAGAAACTCACCTAATAATACCAATAACCACACCTGCATAGCACTTTACATTTGCACAATGCTGTACCCACAACACATAAACTACACCCTGGTTTGTGTTATTTCTTTTACTGCTGTTACAGGATGAGTCTTAGGGGACAAGGAAGAAGGGGAAAGTTCCTCTGTATTTGCTTCATTGTAGACAATGCTCTCTTCAAACCCATTTGTCTTCTTGGGTTCCTGCTATGAGAGGTTCTTCTTCCTTAAAACTTTAGTAGCTTTTACACACTAATGAAAAGACAAAAAAACAGAAATAAAACCAGAAACAAACCAACCAACAAACCAGCTGAAGAAGCCTAAAACATGAACCAAATCAAAACAAATTCCAAACCACAACAATAAACCACCCAAACATTTTTATTATTATTCATATTATATGTATCTTAGGCAGCATCAGTGCAATGTTTGGACTAGGCATCAATCAATTCTGTGGATCCTTGCAAACTATAGTTAAAATATTCCAAGCATTTATCATCAGCACAATTTTATACTCACCTGAGACAAAATAGATGACACACAACTTGTTTTTTAAGCAAGTTTAATAACACTTAACAGCAGGGGAATTAATTCTAAAGTTTTCTGAGATGCATATTGAGACCTCCCAACAGACACCAAAATGCCAGTTCACAAGACTTGCCCCAAAGAGTCAGCTCTTCTCAACATGTATTATTGCACTTATCAAAAACAGGCGAGCATAATAATCTTGTTAAACCCTTTACACTCAGCATTAACTAGAGATCATTTCATCTTCTTTCTGCGTTACAGCACATTAAACCAGTTCTACCTTTCTGTGAGAACATGAACTAAGGATTCCATTTACAACTTTTTCCACCCATGTCAGGAGAGAAACGAATAAGTTTGTGTTCTATTTCTTACTTCCTTGCATTAAAAACAAGCTCTTAGCTTTGTAGTCATCACTGACATGGAGCTATATCCAAGCTAGTTCCCAGACTACTGAGTAAATGACCTCTCAAAATCTCCTGTGAATGTGGCCAATAATCTAAAACAGCAGAGGCTGCTCAGGAGCTGCAAGGAATTGTTAAAACTTCCCTTTCTCTCACTTCATAGTATTCTGATATTTCCTAAACTTATTTACTCTGCTGAAATAAGTCCTAGTCTTTTTTTTTTTTTTTCCCTAAACTCTGCCTTTTAGTTCTTAATCTTCATCTGTGTCTAATAAGGGAGTCTTTTACTCACAGCATTCAGCTGACAAAGTCCAGCTCCACTAGATCAGTCAGTAAGTTGTGCCTGCATTCAGCTCTGTCCTGACAGAAATGTACACATTATATTACAAACGCTAATCTACAATAACCAGAAGCATGACTTGTGTCTTCCTTCATAAGAAGACTTTTTTTGTCATCTTTTAAAAACCATTTGACCAAGTTCAAATGAGTAACTTCTGCATTATTCCTCTGGCTTTTTTCAGAGTCATGCAGCTTGCCAATTAAATAATTTGAAGTTGCTCAGTTATTGTGCCCTATGTGATAGTCACGTAGGTGTATACAGAATGTGCTGCATTTAATCTTCAATGGATGGAAAATTGCTGGCACTATGAATTTTGCCAACCTTTGCTTCTGCCCCCCCTCCCCACTTTGCAAATGGCTTTAGAATCTAAATGCAAACACATTAAGTGTAAAGAATGAATTTGGCATTTAAATTAATGGTTTCATGTCAGACAGAGTACAGGTTTTGTTTGTTTGGATAAGAAGCTAAAACCTGCATTAAATCTATTGAATGGCTTCAGGTGATTGACCAGCCCATTTTGTCCACAGGATGAGACTGAAAAACAGATCTCAGTTTATGAAATGGTTGGCTGACTCTCAGTTCTGAGTTCTATTTTTTTTCTTTCCTTTAAAATATCTTTACCCATGAACCAGTAGAGTTCCTCCCAATGCAAACTATCAAGGCTCACACTACAAGTTTTCAATGGCAGCCAGTCTGTAAGACTGCATACATCCACCCTCAGACAGCTGTGTTATGGAGCTAAAGGAACTGCATCTAAATTCATGAGCCGATAAAAAGTAATCTGGCTAAAGTCTTTTTTACCAGAATATACACTGATAATCACACCCCCTTGAATTACAAATGTTCCATAACCATTCAAACTGGTACCAAGTTACTGACATTATTTGAAGTAATGACATAATAAAACACAATTTAAAAGACAAACCCATAATTTACTTACTTCTCACTTTAAAAAATGTTCCAGAAATCTTTAGGGAATGTAATTGATGGGATACCAGACTTCATAGACCATCAAAAACCTGACTATGTTTTAATAAATGAGAAAAAATATATTTAGTTTAGCTTATTAGTTAACGTTTGATTTTTTATTACTATTATTTCCTATATTTTCCCTGTTTTTTTAATCTTCCTGCTCATTTCTCTCTCTGTCTGTCCCCACCTTACATTTTAAAATTCAACTAAAAATAATTTAAAATTATGTTGACCTGCCACTTTATCTCACTAACAAAAGTGTGGATTTTTCTCTTCTTATAGGAGACAATAGATATATCTGCATTCTCAACTTGATTTTTTTAAGGGAGGTACACTGAAATAAGACATTTGATCTACCCAGTTTAGAGAGCACATCTAACTTGCTTCATAAGGATGTGACTACCTACCTGCCTGTGAAATAAAAAGCAGTGATAATTAATAAGGTTACTCAGCATAAGGACTTGGAGAAAATTGTAGGGTCCATCTATCTTTTCAATTGTCATCCACTGTGTACTCTCTGAGATTTCATAAAAGTCAGTTGTGGGTCTCCCCATACCTTACACATCAAGAGGAAGCTGAGCCAATTTACCACTCCAGCTTGTGTTTTAAAGTAGAAGTGAATTTTCTGCAGCTAGTTGAACTGAGAAACTCATGCAAATTAATTAGTTGTCTAAATGGTTGTGTTACTTTCTGCTTGCCTGGTAAACTAGCACATGGTTTTGTGAAAGATATCAAATTATCTCAAAGTCTTTTGGTTAAATACTGTTATGGGACTCATTGAACAGAAAACTTAGCCAGCTCTTGGCCTTAAAATAAAGGAGGAACAATGGTCATAATTGTGAGGCAAAGCAAGAAAAAATATGGTTATGTATTGCAAGGTATATGTTTTCAATAAAAATAAGAAAAAGGTAAACAAAAATATCAGAAGACTTTTCAGCTACCCAAAGTAAAGCTCAGCACATAATAGTCAGCATGGAAAAAAGTCGGTATGCCTTTTAGCTGAAGACGGTGGAGAAATTATGAAATAAAAGCAGTTTATTTTAAAGTTGCAGGGAAGTTCACAGTCCTTTATGTGAGGTTTCTAATTCCTACAGTGTCCCTAGTAAAGTCTGCAACTCTCAGTTGACTTGCATCTCTTCCACTGAAAACCTCCACACCCAGTAATTGTGTACCCACATCCTAGCCTGAGGCCAGAAGAGTTTTATTGAAAAGAAAATGGGATCTAATAACTTCACATTTTGTGGTCTAAATTCTGCATTTGTGGACATTGTTCTTCTCTTGGGAGAAGTTTAGCCAAAAAAAAAAAAAAAAAAAAAAAAAAAAAAAAAAAAAAAAAAAAAAAAAAAAAAAAAAAATTTGCATTTACATGGGAGAATAGGAGATAAGTCAAATGTCAACAGAGAGTAGTTTTTAAAAATGTCAACAGATAGTAGTTTTATTACAATGAATACAAACATCTGTCTTTCCATACGTCTGTGCTCAGCTGCCAAGGTGCAGCACTGCAGATTCATGCTTTAAACCTCAGTTCTCCACCCACAAACCAAGTACTCACTGAGCACAAAAGTGAAGGACCCTGTGTCTGAAAATAGAGTGCACATAGGATATTAGGAGAGGATGGCTTCCTGGCCTGCACCACAACAATGTTGACCCTGCTTGGAAACCCAGTGCCCACGAAGGCCACTCTGTCACTCCTCTTTCTGGGTGGACAAGGAAACGAAAATATAACAAAAAGCTCATGGGTTGAGACAAGGACAGGAGGAGATGGCTTACCTGTTACTGTCACAAACAAAACAGACTCAATTTAGGTAAAATTAAATTAATCTATTACCAAGCAATTCAAGGTGGGACAATGAGAAAAAACTCAAAAACTGTAAATAAACACTTTCCCCCCACCTCTCCTTCCTGGCTTCAACTTCACTCCTCAGCTCCCTCCTGTCTTCCTTCCAGAGGCCCAGGGGGACAAGGAATGGAAGCTGCGGTTGGTCCATCTACATGCTCTGTCTGCTGCTGTCTCCTCAGCAAGGCTTGGACTCCTCACCCTCTCCCCCTGCTCCAGTGTGGGGTCCCTCCCATGGGAGACAGTCCAATCTGAACTGCTCCATTGTGGGTCCTTGCCGTAGGCTGCAGTTCTTCATCACTGCTCCAGCATGTCTGTTCCACAGGATCACTGCTTCAGGAACAGGCTGCTCCAGTGAGCATCCCCCAGGAGGTCACAGGTACTGCCAGCAAAGCTGCTCCAGCCTGAACTCTTCTCTTTACAGGATCATGCTCCAGCACAAGCTTCCCATGGGTTCACAGCCTCCTTTGTTCATCCCCCTGCTCCCCTGGGCTCCTCCAGGGGCTGCAGGTGGATCTCTGCTCCCCCGTGCCCTCCCTGTGCTGTAGGGACTCAGCTGCCTCACCATGGGCTGCTCCAGGGGCTGCAGGGGAATCTGAGCTCCAGAGCCTGGGGCAGCTCCTGCCCCTCCTTCTGCACTGCCCTGGCCGTCTGCAGAGCTGCTCCTCTCACATTTCTCACTCCTCTCTGTAGCTGTAGTTGCCATTGCAAAGTTGTTTTTTTTCCCTTTCTTAAAAACACTATCCTGGAGGTATTACCCCTTTCACTGGTGGGCTCAGTGGGTCCGTCTGTGGAGCCAGCTGGCATTGGCTCCTCTGAACATGGGGAAAGCTTCTGGCAGCTCCTCAGAGATGCCTTTCCTATGGCCCCTGCACTACCAAAACCTTGCCATGCAAACCCAATGTTTTTGTGATCCATCTAGTGTCTGTTCACAAGATGTTTCAAAGAAAAATACCCAAAATCCTGTGACAGGGAGTGACTGAGTAATCTGTCTTTTCACATCTGATGCTGTTATCTGCTCAAAACAGTTGGACTCTACCCTGATCTGTAAAGGGCTTGTATCTCTTACCTCTTTCACTTCTTATACTTCTTATACACTTCCACCTGTCTTTTACTTCTTTCTTCATGTTATTTCCTCTTTTTAATCAGGGAAAGTGCATCTTATTCCATGAACAAAAACAAAGGCAAATGTTAATTCTATTGAATTTCAGGCTCTTAGTTAAGACAATTTATTTAGTACCTTAGTCCATTGTTATGGCCAAATAGAAAAATATATTTCCTGAAGTGACAATTTACTCTGCTTAGATCTGAATCACTTTGGAGGTTCCGGTAGCTTTCATGCAGCTAAAAAATGTAGTAGAAAGTAATTTATCTAAAATACTCTAGCCTAAATACCTCAGTTATGAGCCTAAAAGTTGGGTTTAACCTGTGTCTTCACACTCACAATACCACTTGTAAATTGTTTTTTACCTTTCTCAAGCAACTGCTTTTATTCAACCATTTAATTTAAAGGGTCATCTCATTGCTCTCCGGATACCACATTTTGCTCCATGGGTCAGACCTTGCTGAATTACCATAATTCAGCTCAGTGCAGGAGTCTACATAGGAATAATAACAGGTTAAAAGTAAGAGAAAGCACCATGATGCAGCATGATGCACCACTGACAGAACTATTCTCTCCTCAGCTGTAGTAAATTGAGGAGAGGTAAAACTTGCTTTTACACAATCCTTGTGACGAAAATGAATTAATTATTAAAGGTGATGGTATGAGTAAAACTGCTTTTCAACCAGGCACTTGAATCTTATCCCTTAATAAGATACACCAGAAGCTGGAGGGGGAGGGTTGTTTGTTTGTTTTTCTTTTACCACAGTCTATCAGCATAAATACCACTTCCTTAGTTAGAATCCATCTGCTCTGTTGACAATGTACTCAAATTGCAAGCAAGCATTTAATGGTATCATGCTGAAGCACAACAGAGTGGATGCTGAGAGAGCCTTAGGAGTCACTGAAATGAAAGAGCTTTTCTTTTAATTTCAGTCACCAGAAGACTTTGAAAAGAACATGACATCTTAGCCATCTGAGCTTTTTAAACGAGACTTGGGCAGATACACAATGCTCAGCTCTGTGGTACCTAAATAATTGATGCTTTGAAACATCAAAGTGCTCATACCTTCAAACACTCAAGTAGCTTTATTTGAAAGATTCTTTTCACAAAAGACTAACTCTGCCATTTGAGATCAATGGATCTCTCTGGAACACAGTGTCCCCACTTTAGATTGGAAGACATAGGTTGTTTACTACATATTGACTAGCAGTGTCCCAGGTGTAGAAGTCTTTTGATTAAATGGATGTCTTTGTGATGGTATGACACAATTACAGAATCAGGGATTACATTTGAAAAAATGGAGGAGTGGGATCATTACAACAAAAATTTGAGGTTCATAATAATTTCACTGTTTCTATATGTACATTTTAGTTTATTTTTTATTAATAAAATCTAATTAAATTTTATTTTGCTTTGCTTTGGTTTATTTTATACCCAACAGATAGAAATCTTCTCTCTTTAAAACATTACACTCAAAATGTTGTTGATGCAAAAGGGAACAGTATCTCTTGTATTTGAAGCTAATGCTTTATTGTTACTTTAATTAATGTTTAACAGTCTAAATAAAAGCCTAATCCTTTTTCCTTATTAGTACTTGTACCAATGCACATAGAGAAAATTAACAGATAAATGCCCTTTAGAGCTAAAATTGTTATTCAGAAAACTTGTGCTTACTTTACTCAGATGAGGTGTTGAAAGCTTCAGTCCTTCTGCAGAAGAGTGCCTCAAGTGGAGGTAAAAGTTCACTAGGTCCTGATGAAGAGAGGTGAGTGATGTGCAGTGGAGGATTCCTCTTCATCAGTTTTCAGCCCACTTAACCCTTTCATTATTGCTTTCTTCCATTTCCTTTGCATGACCTCTTCCCCCCACCTGACTTCTCACCTGTTATAAATGCTCAGCCAATTCCAAATTAATAAAAGACTTTTATTAATTAAAGAATTAACAAAACAAATTTTCAGACAAGCAAGCAATCGGAAGTTCAGTGTCTAGTCCTGGGATCGGCACTGGGTAAACTTTAACTACGGCCTCTATCGCACTGTAACTCCCCCTGTTCACAAATTCAGTCCTTTTAGGGGTCCTCTTTTATACAGTTTATTTTGCCTGTGGCCCTCATAGTTCTTTGTCCTCTTTTCATTCATATTCATATGAGTCTCTTTCTGCCCTCCATCTGCTGAATGGGGCTTCCAAGGGAAAGGTGAATAATGAGTCCATTTCTCGGAAAGCATGAATGGAGGAAAGATGAAATTGTGAATAGAGGGGCATATTTCCCAATATTGCTGCTAGATCCATATCATTTTGATGGCTGGGCATTTCACAGTTCTGCTGCCCAGAAGGACCGATCTGCTCTCGGCCCACCTGCTTTTCAGTTGTTAATTTCGGTGTTTCTCACGTTTCCAGCCAGGGTATTGTCCACCTTGGATTCCCAGCAGCAGCTGTTGTTCATCCTAAAGTGTGTTTGTTACAAGACCGACTTGCTTGCTTCATTTATTTCCTCTTATCTTACATCATATTTTATATACACTATAATATGAATTATTCCATGTTATTTATCACATCACCTAAGGTTTGCAAGTGCCCTAAAACCTTCACCAGTCCCAAATAATATAGAAAGCTGTTTGTTACACATTTTTGACATCTGTACCTATTTCAGAGACCCTTTACCATCAGTTCAGTAAAGACGTGTGGTCTTGTGCCAACAAAAACTATTTTTACTATGGTAAATAGAAGGAATATCATCATTTTCCATTGTCTCAGTACTTAGATATCCCTGTCTTTGAAGCTCAGCTATTAGGCAACACATTCTATGGAGTGAAAGTAAATAAAGCAGACTTTCATTTTAGTATTCTTCTGAAAAATTAAAGGTTTCAAATACCTTATCTCTTTGCAAGACTGTTCATTTATGCTATCCATTGATAAGTTTTAAAAATACAATTAATTAGAATGCTCTTGACAGTAGCTGAAGATCTTTAGCCACTTAGATAAGGACTTTAATCTCTAGACTGCAAAAATATGTCTTCTCTGTTTGTCTCTAAATGGTGGTGATTGCTTTCCCATTCTAAACAACTGCATTCAGATCAGTACAAGGTAATGTAGTTTATCAAACCCGTAAAGATTTGTGATTCTTTTTGGGCATGAATTTGACTTTAGATTTTGCTATTCCTTTTAATTTTCTGTGAAGCAGGTTATTGCAGAAGTGGCAATAATATGTAATCCTTTTCTGTTTCCTACGTAACTGTTATTTTATAATATTTCTTTATACCTACAACTATATATACACAAATATGTATATATATATAGACTGTCAGGTAGATGTAACATGGTAGAAAAAATTGCTGTTTCTTTAACAGGTCATAGTTTACATGGATTCAAGAAATTGTCATACACAGAAATTAAAGGAAAATCCACCTAAGGCTGCTAAATAGAAACATGCAAATATTAGCTCAAGAAATTTCCAAGTCACAAACTGTTAAAAACTGTAACTGTGCAACAGCAAAATGTATACAGATCTGCTTGTTATTCTGGTTTGCTTTAATATCAGCTTTTGCAAAGTATTGGAAAGAGAATATTGACTTAAGTGAACCTCTGGTCTGATCCAGCAAGGCCAATTTTATGATCTGATGCCTTTTCTCCCTAAATGAGGTATTGAAGCAAGAACCCCTACAGCAAAACATGGAAGACATCTGATTTGATCTCAATTTAAAAATGACATGTCTATCAGCTGCAAACCCCAAAGTTTAATAGCAAAAGAGATGACATTTTTTAAATTCTGGATTAGACGTGAGCTTTTGAACCAACAAAAGTCTTATTGCTTTCTACAATGTATTGTGTCAACCACATGTTCACTCTAGCTGTGACAGAAAATAAGTTTCAAGGAATGCTGAAAAGTTATATTAAAAACAAAGGCAAATGAGGTATAAGATCATGTCATTTATCGCTTTGTGGGTAACTCTTCTGATATTGCTGTGACAGCTCCTGTCAGAGAACAGAACAAGGTAGAACTGCAAACCTTCAAGTCAGAGATAGAGAATTTTGTCTGGAATAAAACTAGATCACTGAAAAATAATCTTTTACATTTCTGCCAAAAGTCCTATACCTCTGTCTCACTGATGTACAGAAAGAGGAAAAATATGACCTCAATATTGCTTTTTCACCATTGACTCATCCCAGAATTGATACACTCGTGCTGTGGTTGCCCTGAAGTGTAATAGCGTACCATTAAATTCCAGCTGCAATACCATTATATTGCTATTAGAAAAGACTGCCGAGCAACACAATTTTTCAAATAAATATAAATTGTGAGCGGCTGAAATGTGAAATGCCCTCAAGTGCCCAGGAGCAGAATTTTTAAGCGTCCTTTTTTAGTGGACAGTTATGATCTCCAGCCAAGGGATGGCTCAGTTTCTCTTTCGATTTTTAGTGGTAGTCTTAACAGGCACATACAACAAAGAGCCATACAGAAGTCTGGGCCGTGACCTCTGTGTAGCCTGGTGAAGGCACTGAAGTTCTGATGAGTATTACCAGTGAGAAAGTTACATTTTTGACCTCAAGGAGCTTGTTCAAAACCCATTGTGATTCTCAGTCCTAGAGAGTTGCTGTCCTGTTATTTTGTGCTTGCTTTATTTGCCTTAAACTGAGGCAAAACTCACCTAATTATGACAGAATAACACCACAGAAGTACAAGGCCCTTAATCTAAACAAATGAAACAAACACAAATCTTTATCTTTCATCAGGCTTGTCTCCCTGAAATTCACACTTCTTTGTCAAGAGGATGTTTTTTACACCTACTCAGCTGGAATATAGTACACACTGCATGTTGTTAGCCAGCATTTTCACACCCACTTATTCATGCATATGCTAATAGTTTTCTCACTACAACTGATGTGCTTTGTTCGGGACCCCTCACAGCTGCTTCAAGCATGCTCAACCAATCTGACACTTCTGGATAATTCACACCTGCTCCCTACCCTGGGTATTTCTGTCACTGAACAGTACAAGGTATGTATGACCATCAGCACTGACCACTGAGACTTCACGTTCCTGCCTATCAGCTCCCAGGTGTAAAATAGATGGGATACCCGGCAGAAATTGTCTGAGTGATGTTAGCTGTTAGTGGAACACTGGAGTTCATTTCCACGCCGTCGCTGATCTGAGCTTTGCTCATGATTTCCGTCTGGTTTCAGTGCTATTGTTGACAAATATGCAGCACGGTGGTGTTTTTGACTGTAAAGAAATATTAGTTTAATTATTAATTTGTATTTAAATAGCTATTTAAAAAAGGGAGAAGCATAGTTTAAATCACAGATAGATTGGGTATGATTCCTTGCTAGAAGTATAATCTGTATTGTTCAGCTAACTGTGCCAAACTGTGAATTACAGCTCCAGCAATTGCCAGTGCCTTTCTGCTAATTCTGCTGATATTTGTTCATTTAATAGCTTTAAATTAATGATGGAAAAATCTCCAAAATAAATTTAGGCAAACCTGACTTATGGCAAAAAAAGTCTTATTCTCTGTTAAAACTGCCATGGAATTCGTGGGAATTTTCTTCATTTCATCAAAACACTACATTTTGTGGACTTCAGCTTATTGGCATCTGGGTATTTTCACTGCAGGATTTGAGGAAGGAAGTCTGCCTTCCATATGTTTCTGTCCAGTCTTTGAGCTGGGGTTGGAAGAATCTGTGCTGTTTTCAGTTATCTGCTGTTGTAAACCACAATTGAACATTAGCTTAATAGCTAATGTTCAGTTGTAGCTCAATATTAATTGAAGCTACAAACCACTCCACTTTACATTCACCTATGGACTGGGAATGACAGAGACACCACCCTCTCTGCCCCTGTTGCTAAGTGTGGAGAAAGTTCTTCAGCTGGGGTGGGACAGGAAATTCTGTAGTGTGATCTCAGGGCCAAGAGTTGGATTCAATGATCCTGACGGATCCTTTCTAACTCAGTAATTTCTATGATAATTTTTCATATATCTCAAGTAAATATCTACCAAGTCTGAGCACTTGTGTCACAGCAGGTGAACTGTACAATCGTTCTTTGTTTCACGAATCCTTCCCAAAATTTGTCATATTATTATTCCTGCATCCCTGCTTATTTGAATTGCAAGTCCTTTGAGCAAAGGGTTTGTTCATAGAAATATTATCACAGTGGAATCCTGTTACTCTCATGAGGGGATGAAACACATCTGGGCTTTCTGGAGTCTCTTCCTACAATAACTCTTTGTTCTAAAAGGAGATTTTTGTGAAAAATGGAAGAAAAATTAATATTTTGTCTAAGGATTTCATTAAGGCTTTGGAAATGTTCTCTTGGGGGGATTCATCAGAGGGTTTTTTCTGTAAATATTTTTTATTATCATTATTATAGTGATTTTTGTTGTTCTGCATCTTCTCCCTAGCTGGAAATCAGCTAAACACACCACTATTCAGATATTAATTGCCTCTGGGGGCTCCTTGGGAACTGATTTCAGAGTTTCTTAGGGATCCAGTTTGACTGGGGTGATTTGCTGCTATAATGTGACTTCCTGTACCACAGAAAAAAAATACCTTTGAAGGTTTATTACATTACAGCCATTGACTTCAGCTACAGTAAATAATTTAACTATTTTGGAGGCCATATTATCCGACTGAATTCAAATAGAGAAAATATTCATGAAGTTGAAGTTTAAATTTCTCATTACAGCTGAAAGTGAAATTATCTCCTCCTTCTTTATTTGTTTACCACACACATTTGTTTGAAACTTGGCAATAAACTGAATATATTTTGCTACAAAATAAGTTAACTGAATCAGCCCAGAGAGGGATCAAATGAATCTGTGTATGATGTACACAGCGAATGAGGGAACCAGAAAAAGAAAGAGCTTGGACCAAAAATAAAATCATAAAATAATATAATCATAGAGTCATTTAGGTTGGAAAAGACCGTTAAAATCATCAAGTCCAACTATAACCATAGCATAAAAGAATGGTTTGGGCTGGAATGGACTTTAAAATCTTCAAATTCCAACCCCTTTGTCATACACCCTTCCCCTAGGCCAGGTTGCTACATACCCCATCCAAACTGTTTAGATTGGTTTTATCATCCATGAGCATGATTTCTCACACCATGTCAGCTCTCCTTTGTTCTTATTTTTAATCTGCGTGCATAAGAAAAGAAATACTGGGTATTTAAGGAAAAAAATTCTTTGTATCACAAGTATATCTAGATAGTTAAGACTAATGTATGTTATCTTATTATTTAGTTTTTTCATTATTTTTTTTTAACTGAAATGTCATGGGATACTAGAAGTGAGTGTGCTGAAACAAATGTCCTAGACCTGAACAACTGGACCTTTATTTTATCAAAAATGGGAA
The DNA here is from genome assembly GCF_021018805.1 of Prinia subflava. Taxonomy (NCBI): domain Eukaryota; kingdom Metazoa; phylum Chordata; class Aves; order Passeriformes; family Cisticolidae; genus Prinia; species Prinia subflava. The sequence goes on along the minus strand of NC_086283.1, from coordinate 78,640,345 downwards.
ATATGTTGCAAGACCCACCTTGTATGAAACTGCACAAATTGCTGTTAGTAGTATTTTTAGCTTCTAATTCTTTGTTGATGTATTCTTAGTGCATGATGAATGGCACATTTAAGTCAGAGTTTAGGAGTGACAAGTCCTTCATAATAGCTGGGTAGGTTAATGACATTGGAGAAAAGAGTTTGTGAGTGAGGGTGAGAAAGCGAGGTAATTGTTTGCCCGGCTTGTTCAGGCTGTTAATATCAGCTGCATCTAGTGACAGTGATATGAAAAAGAACTTGTTCCAGATGTTATATTTTGGCCCAAAATTTTTATAGAATAGGTGAATTCACAAGGTAAAAAGCTTTCAGATAATTTCAAGTTAATGTTTTCTTTATTTTTAATTAGAATTGATGCCAGACTCCTGCCTTTTATTATCTGCAATGTCTCCTCTTATACTTTTTGTGACATTGGAGTTAAGAAAATGAAATCTTTACATAATAAGAGTTGAAAAAAGAGAACAATTTTATATTCATGACCTCGTCAGAATGGACAATGAACCAGAAGGTAAGAGTAATGTCTAGTTAGCTCTTGGCTGTTGCCAACCTGCTGATTGGAAGGGATGTCTGGGAGGGGGCTGTTTATTGCCCTCAAGGATCAAGTGAATTCCAAGCAATCTAGAACTCAAGAAAAAAAGAAAAAAGTCAGGAGGAACTTTATATGGCTCCACATGTTGAAATCCCTGGTTTTATGCCTTGTTGTGCCTTCTCTAAAAAAAGGGTAAAACTGCAGTTTTTCCTACTTTTGCAGATTTTCCTTGGACAAAATTTATTTTTATAGCAATTTAAAGTACCTACCATCACTCTCAAGGGAGCAGGGGCAGGAATTACACAGCCATGAAGCCATGCCTGCAACCTCCAATGGTGAAAGTTACATCTGATGGTACATCATGTGTACAGGCACAGAGAAGACAGAAACTTCACTTTTAACTGACTACGGCTTTCAAATATGAGTAAAACACTCATGTTGTGACAATATCTGACTTTGGAGGTCAGTGGTAAAGAAAAAAGAAATAAATCAATGGGTTTGGGTTTGTACGCCAGGAAGTTTTGTTCAAATTGGAAAATGTTGTTTCATTTTCAAGTTATTTAAGACTTTTTTTCCCTCCTTTTCTTACCCTTTAAAAAGATCAATTTCAAAATGAAAATGACATTTTGAAATGAAACATTCCAGTTCATTCTGAAAATGTTGATATAAAGCATTCTGACATTTCCTAAAACCATTTTCTTTCATGTGTGCATGTGTATACGAAGACTACTTGAAGGATGAGACTTGACCTTATAAATTCATACTTGTTGATAAAACAATACAGGTAGAGGTGTGCATAAAAATGTACTTTTATCTTGCTAAAAATGCTTCACCCCCCTGTAAAAAGCCCAGGGGAATAACTTCAGGATTTAACCAGTTATTGTGAGCCACATGAAGCAGAGCAACCCTTTGCTGAAGGACCCAAATTGTTATAATTTGAAATCACCACAGCCCAGTCTCTTTAAAATCCATTTTTTGTACCATGATCCAACATAAAACTAACAACAAAACTGAAATAAAGATTTATTGTAGAGATTCTTTGTTAGAGTGAATTCCAGTGAATGCCTATTCTAAATCAAGGACTTTTCAGAGGCACAAGAAGCCATGAGAGAGTGAAGGAACATGGCCAGGACAGATGACCCAAACTGGCCAAAATTATATTCTACACCATAAGAAATCATGCCCAGTATATAAACTGGGGGGATCTGTCCAGATGGGACAGATCTTGGATTCTATTCCTCTCTCTAATTTTCACAACAACTAGTAGTAATAAATAATTAATTATGATTTTATCATGTACATTTTACAGTTATGAAATAGTTTTTATCTCAGTCCAGAAGGTTTACTTATTTTTTTCCAATTCTCCTCCTTGCCAGGGGGCTGAAAGGTTGCAGACAATGCAGTGCCTTGTTTCCGCTGGGGTTAAACCTTTACAACAAAACAAGCAATTTAATGTAATACTGTATTTGTATGTAAAAACAAGCAAACAAAATCCAAACCATATCACTTTTTGTGCTGTAGTGTCAGCAAGTCATCTTTGTAGATCAGCTGAAGATGAGAGAGAAGTTCTCATTTTTCTGAAATGTTTTGGTGACCACAACCTTGTGCAACTATGTGCAGTTGAGGGATGCCACCCAACTCAGCAAAGCTAACATTTCCAAGTTGGCAGGAACCTGTTCAAAAGGCTTCATTGGTGGTGCTCCATTTACTTTTCTTGAAATCACTTTTCTGTTATATAGAAGTAAAGAAGAAAAGGAATCTAAACATTTCACCTCATAAAAACTGCAGCACTGAAAGGAGAAGAAAAGGGCTGTATGCAAATCTGTCTGTATTGTCTCCTCTTTCTCTCTCTGCCTTTTATTTCTTTCTTTTTAATTAAAAAAAATAATTTAAAAACAAACAATACATAATTGGTTTTAATCCTGCTGAAAATTGGAAAGTTTTATAAAAAAGCACAGCTTAGCAAAACTACTTTTGTGCTATGATCTCCCTGTACTTAAAATTTGAGGGCAGTGGTGGGGTACAGTATTTGAAGAGTAAAACAAGACTCTTCCAAGCACCACATTAGGTACATCAAGTACAGAAATCCTTCAGTGTGCTGAAAAATGTGTCACTGAGAAAGAAAATCCAAAGAACTTTTCTTCCATATAAGAATGTAGAATAAGACACAAAAGTTATTTAGAAACTTATTTCTTAGATCAGTTATTCTTATTCAATTGATAATATGAAAGTCAGTTTTGCAAATTCACAATTTGAAAAAGAAATAAGAGAAACCATAGGAAAAGAAGATTTAAAAGCAAAATTGCTAACAAAAATGAAAGACAAAGTATTAAAATAAAATCTAAGGACAAAAAACAAAGATAATTTTAATGCGACTAGAGGTAATGACTTCAAGTCTCAGTTTCTGAAGTATTCCTCAAAATGGTGTATCTGAATTCAGTGTATGCTGCTTCAGATACAGAAGTTCATCTGATAAATTAGAAAAATTAATTTCTTACTTACAATCTACTGTAATCTGGGCTGTGTTTTTTATTCAAGGAGAAGGATATGCATATTAGTCTGTACCACTTTGACAACTATAAAAATAATGATATAAAATGAGATCACACCAGATGTGTATATCTCCAGAATTTATTTCCATTTGTGTTTTAATGATAACTCTGTTGAAAAACAAACAAGAATTTAAAACAATTAATTGATCTAAACTATATATAAATATCTGTAGATTACATTCCAATTTCCTAAATATGAGTTTCTCATGTTATTTTACAACTTCTCCAGGGTACCTTCCAGACCATGGAAAATTTTGGAAGTCTAAAATGGCATCAAATGTCTACAGAACTCAGGAAACTGAATACCTGTATCAATACACTTTATATTATGGTCTGCATGAGCACAGAGAACATCACTCATATGTTACAGGAAATTTGGAACAAACTCTGCTAGAGCAACTGATATTTCCCTATAGGTTTTTTTTGATCATTCATTTCATATACCATGCAACATATGCATGGAGAAAAAGAGGCTTAAGGGACACCTTTTTCTTTACAAGTGACTGTAAGGAGCCTGCAGCCAGGTGGGATCTGTCCAGGGAACACCATCTCTGGAAGTATCTAAAAAAATCTGTAAATGTGGCTCTCTTGAGGATATGTCTTAGTGGTGGATTTAGTAGTATCAGGTTTACAGTTGGACTTGATGATCTTAAAGGTCTTTACCATCCTAAATGATTCTGTGATTCTATGAAAAAAAGGGAGTTGAAGGGCTCATTTCCAGTGAATTTTATATTATCGATTAACTGGTATTTAGACTCCTGAGGCATTGCTTTTCATTGTGCAAAATAAGCATAAAAACACTACAAGCAATTAATTGCATGGGGTTTGTACTATGCTTTGAGATGGCCTATCAGCCCTTTATTAATATTAATGAGAAGAATTAGTACCAAAGATCAGGGATCCATGATAGCTGGGAGAACCTGCAAGTACCCTCCAGCTCTCATGCTTTATTATTTTTTAATCAAAGTGTCTGTCTTAAAGGCACAAAATTAAAGAACGGAGTCCTTTATGATTCCACAATGATTCAAATTAAAATGATCTATACTTGCATAATTCCACTGAGCTATTTTGTGCTAGTTAAAAACAGTTAAAAATTGCATAAATGAATGATTTAAGGGCTGCAGCTCTCTAATCTTAATGAAAGCACCATTTTTTTTTGTGTATTTCTCAGCCCACACATGTGACTAGAATAAATCCAATACAGAAGAGTAAGGAAGGAAGAATATATTTGATGGCAACATTCTGCTAGTGACTTATCTTGAAAAAAGTTGGGATTTGGAATCATGGGCGATATTTTTTATTTGTTCAAAAAGACAATTATCTTCTTGTAAGCATATAAAATGTCTTGTATTACATTTATTTTTATTGCAATAGGATTTAAATATCTCATCCAACCTGGCTTTTCTGGTAGAATCTGTCTACACAATAATTAGGGATAAACCAAGCTGTGAGATATGTTCACAAACAATATAAAATTACAAAAGGCAGAAATAGAAGGGCAAATGGTGAGTAGCCTATGGCCTTCAGGTGAAACTTATATCCTTCAGGTGAAGAGCAGAATTGGGGTTGCAACCAAAATGCTGTGTTGTAATGATGTTTAATGGATTATATTGCCTCTCTCAAATTTGTGTTATTGTAGTTTATGTAAATTTAGATACTCAATGAAATTCAGATAATTATTTTACAGAGTACTACGACAGTAATTATATAAAATAAAGGAGAATAGAAATAATTGGATCAAGATTCTTTTTTTCAGATATCTCTCTTGACCCCTGACAAAAAGTACATAATTTTTAACATACATCAGCTAAATAAGGCTTCCATATCTGTATAGGCATTGCAATACAGAAATCAGTGTAATCTGTAAAACCCTCCCAAGACTTCAGAGAAGTTCTTGAACCATTACTATATGCTGACTTTGTTTCCCGCACAAGCATAATGAAGGAAAGTTCTATTTGGACTATAGCAGAAGAAAGAGTCATGATCATTACCTTACTGTAGCAGAATTTTGTCAAACCCTAATTCCTAGACTCTGTTTGGAGTCACTTCAAAGTACAAAGACCTTCAGTCTTTGCCTTTGGCAAATCCTCAAAGAACCACACATTGGATTGTAAGGTTTAATTCAAATATCTCCTGTCAACCCACAGTCTATGTATTATTGAGAGACCATAATGGATCATTGGAGTACTCTGCAAATCTGCACAAAGACATCCTAAATCTGTAGATCATGAACGTGACAGATTACAACAGTCCCTTCAAAAAGTTTACAGTCCCTGGTACATATGAGGATTTACAGAACAGCAGATTTCTACATACATATTTCCTCTGCAGAATAAGAAACCCAACAGAAGTTGTGGTGTATGAAAAGCATGAACATTTTAGTAATTATGCTTTTAAGAGAAAAAAAAAAACACCTTATTTTTAAACGTATTCAATGTCCACTAGCTATAAATTTTGTCCCCTCTATCCATGTCAAGAGGTTCTGTGCATCCTTCCTGATTGCATGACTTAAAGTCTCCAGAGTTAGTTTTAAATCACTGTATTACATAAATTTTGTGAATGGGAGCAATCATCTGGTCCCAGTTCCCCAAATGGTCTAATGAATATGAAATTAGAACAGTTGTAAAGCTCCTGTGATGATTTGCAGCAGATATTGTTGTCCTTAATATTTTAGCACAAAGAAAAGAAAAATTTACACATAGGTCAGCTTTTCTTACCTGTTAATATTACTTGAAAGGGTGTATTGGTTAATTCAGTCCCTATGGTTCAATCGATATGTTCTCCCAATGAATTTCTATAAGGATATCTATCTTCATCATCTCCGAGTTCAGTTTTTCGTTATAAACATTTTAACTTTTTTCACTTGCTGAAAAAGTCAGGAGCATGTGTTTAAGCCTCACCCAGCTTATAACCAGGGTAAATAAATGTAAATGTGAATGTGTCCTGAGGCATCAAGGTTAGAAGCGGAAGGTAGTAGCACCTTTTGTGACCCTAATCACAGTTTCTGTGACACTGGCTAAAAAAACCTTTGGCACATATATCACCCTGGTGAGCTGTTTTTGCTGCCATGGGTCCTTGACCCTAATGGTAACCTTGTCTCTAACCAGGCCTGAATTTACCCATGGGAATTTTTAGCAGTTATAGCAAACTCCACATGAAATGGGGGACAGGGAGAAGGGAAGTCAGCTGATGTAGACTATTTGCTTCAGTATACATTGAAGTAATCACCATTCTGCTACACTACTTCATGAATTTATGCCAAGCAAAGCTATATAAAACACCACATCTCACTTCCCAGATAGGCAACAGATGCTTCTTTTTCACTTGACAGGTGCTACCAGCAGTGTATTTACATTGTGTATGTTCTTTGGCATGCATATATCAATCTGCAGCAGCAAACCTCTGCTCAGATCACAGAAACACAGAACTGGTCATAAAGAACTTGTGTTAGTTTGTTTTCTTGCTCTTGGTGCTGTGTCCCTTCTGGTTCAGCTGGAACTTCTGAATAAGCTGCCATGATTTTTCTTTGTGAAATTTGCAAAAGAAATTTGCTCTGGGACTGAGACCATGCATGTCAGATAACAAATTTATATGGCTGGCATACAGTGTGCGTGGCCTAGAATATAAGGCTTGATAATGGAAAACCTGACAAAATCCTAAGTGGTCCTAGTGGGCAATACAATGATACAGCGTTATTATGCCAGATTTCCAAAAACACATATTACTCAAGAACAGAAATTACTGCTTTGCAGCCTAGGAACTTGTAATGCATTGAATAAACGATAGTTTTGGACTAATATTTGCATGCCTGTCTAAGAATATGTAAATATGACAGTTTCCCTCCTGGAAAAACCAAAATCCCTAATGAATTGAAGGGCCAAACATGCAAATAAACCTCATGATTCACACTTATGTCTCTCATTTAATTTTTCAAAATGTATTTTGCATTTTGATTACCCTACAAAATGCAGCATGGAGGGCAGAGCACTGAGAAAAATAGAAGTGTGTGTTCAACATATTTTTCATATCAAACAATGTGATTTACTTTAATCATTTCAGGAGTAACAAATAATGGAAAGTGCATGATTTGAATGCCTTCCAGGGTATGTAGTCAAGCTAAAAGACAAAAAACCAGTGATGCTATATACATGTATACATATATACATGCACGTTTTAGGCTGTAGGCCTGATTTTTCACTTATCACTATTCTCTGGTATAATAGTAGTTTTGACTTTAATCAAATTGTATTTGGTTTTTGCATATGTAAGTGTGGGGAGATTCATGGCTCAGATGCCTCTGCTGTGATAGACCTGAAACAGTTCTAGTTGACTATGTATATATTGTTGGGGAAAACCAAAACCAAAACCAAAACCAAGCCAAACCAAACCAAACCAAACCAAACCAAACCAAAACAAAACAAAACAAAACAAAACAAAACAAAACAAAAAAACAAAAAAAACCCCAACAAAAAACCAAACTGGTGTTATTTACTTAGGCTCTCAGATACATTCAGCTATGCAAAAACTCTCCAAGAAGGAGGAAGTTCACCCAGGAATCCCCCTAACTGAATGCCTCAGAGATTCAAAAAGCTTCACATTAAGCTTCCCCAAACTCTTAGAGGTGTAAGCAGAAAGTGCTTAACTTTCACTTGTCCTTCTCAAGGTCAGTGAAGACAAAGGGCAGTGGAGGAGAGTATCCTCCTTGAAAATTGTTCTAAGAGAAAAGATAGCAGTTGTCCTCTGGTAAATCTGGCTGCAGAGGTTCTAAGACACTTAATTTGCTCAGCCCTCTAGCTCCCAGCCTCCAAGCTATTCTCCTCTAAAAATGTTGTAGAAAAAAGAAGTCTATCTGAACCTCACCACTTCAGATCAGAGTTAAATCCATTCATGCAATTCAGTGTCACTGAACTCCCAGCTGACACAGCTGAGGGGTGGCTGCTCCTGCCACCTCCACTGTAGGGGTAAGCAGAGGGGCATCTGAGGCTGGGTTGTGGCAATGCCAAAAAAAAACATCCAGCAGAAGATGCCCGTCAGCACTCAAATACTGGTACTTGCCAGTCTGCAGCATACCTGCAAAAAGTCTGCAAGGTAAAAGTGTCTTATTTTCAATTTATCAATGGTATCTTTCCTTCAGGTAAGGATTAAAACATTTCAGAACTTCATATGCAAGACAAACTATTATAATTGAGCTATGCAATTTTCTAGGATTTACCTAACAAATGGCATCTGCTTTTCTCTCATTTTAGGGATGCTCTTAAAAAACTGAAAGGATAAATTTTTGTTTGTTTTGGTCATGAAAGGTATTTTGTTGTTTTTTTGTTGTTTTTTTTTCCCTTAATTTAAAATACAAAGAAAAAAAACTGTCTCAATTTTTTTCTTTTCAATTTTGAAATACTGATTTTTTTTAAAAAATACTATTTTCCAGTCAGTTTTAAGGTAATACAAGTAATAACCAAGCCCGACCAAAGTAGGTGATTTTTTCATAACTGTCAAATAATGACAACATGAGGAAGGCACAAATAGCATCCTGAAATTAATCATACAGAATGGTTCACAGTGAATATCCCCTCTTTCTGCCCAAAAGATGCATTTCATTTTCCTGTCTTTACTCACGTAGAGATTCAGGCAGAGAAAGCTGGCTCCAAAAGCCATTTCTTTAAGATAGCACAAAATAGAAAGGTTAATAGTTAATGCTGTGAAGAGTCCCATTATTAAAACTGCTTTGCCATGCAATACCAGGACAAATGGAAAATGAAAATTAGCCTAGACATCTACAACCTCACAAAGGAGATTCAAAGTCTCTGGGGTTGTCATTCCAGCATCTTTACATGATAATCAAGCAGGTTTTGTGTACTTACTGTAGTTAATGCCACCTCTTCCCATTTTCGTTTTGTTGCAAGCACAGAAAATATAACCAATAATGTGCATGTTCTTTTTACTTTGAGGGGAGGAAAGGGGAAAAAAAGAATTTAATTGACAGATAAAACGGATGTAGAAAGGGTAATTTCATTTTCCATCAGAAGAAGTAAGGTTTTATGTTGGGAATTAAATTAACAGCACATGAAATTGGCTTTTCCTAAGTTCATATTTTTAAAACTTTTTTTTTTTTTTTTTTTTTTTTTTTTAATATAAAAAGTAGAAGAAGGAGAAGAAGAAAGAAAAAGACCCCCAAACCAAGGTAGAGTTGTAAAAAGCCTGACAATGAGCACAGATGATTTCCAAAAATGATAAAACTTTTCCCATGAAATGTGGTTGTGGGCCTGCCTGCTTTTCAATCACTCCACATTTTCTGGTTGTGCGATACTAAAAAGTTATGCTTATGAATGTTTCCTGATTCCTTTGTGTGATGTTTCACCCTCTGACTCCAGCTGGTTTCAAGCTGCACTCCCCACCCCACATCTTTTCCTCTCTTTCCTCAGCTTATTCAAGTTGCCTACGGGTTGTGATTTATCTTTGCAGTTAATACATTTGTATTCACATAATTTTTTGCTTCTGTTTGGCTAGGCAAATCTCTATTAGAATACCAATATGTATGGATTTCCATATTGTCATCATTGACAAAATAGCAACATGGGACTGAAAAAATTCTAAGTGATGAGCAGGAAAAAAATATGCAGAAAAGGGAAAAATCATTTTGAAATCACAAAATGTAGTGTGTTCCCTCTCCCTCTTTTAATGCATAAAAGTGAAGTTAATGACAAAACCCCTTGGTAATGTTGTGCTTAGAAGAAACAAAGAAGATATTTCTAAAGAGTTCCCTTGATGATTTATCAAGACAAGTGTAAAAATCAACTATGAGCCAAGTAAAGAAAAAAAATACATGTGCACACACACAGTATGTACCCATTAAAAACCCAAGGAAAGAAAAAAGAACACTCATTCCCCAAAATGATAGCAAACAATGATGAAGATCATCATAATCAACCACAAGCTGGATGGTTTTGACAGTTTTCAGTTTCTTGGTGAGTTGAAAACATGAGTTCTTAGATTTAGATACAAAACAAAAAAAAATTTAATCATTTCTGTTCTTTAAAAATCTGCTATTGTTTCAACAGCATAACATCCTTTAATATAAGAAGGTCAAATTTTGCAACACATTTTAATGTAAATAATTTTTTGCTCAAAATCTCAAGGCAGTTTGTGGGACTGGTGTAATTTTCAGAACTATCTCACAACTTCAAATGTTCCTAAAGGGGACACTAGCTCAGAATCCTTCAGCAAATTTATCAAAACACAGAAGAGGGACTCAATGCTAAGTACACGGAGCTGGTCTTCTAATCTTCAGCAGATTGATATATTTCAGTAGGTGATGGAAAAACCTATGGGTATCATTTTAGTGAACCGGTCTTGGTCAGCTGCCAAATACGCATCCAGCTTCTCCCTCATTCAGGGGGACAGGGCAGCAAAATGGGATGACAAAGATTGTGGGTCAAGAAAAAGACAGGGACATCACCTGCCAGTTACCATTATGAGCAAAGCAGACCGCTTGGTGAAAATTAAATCTACTGTCATTTCAAGTGAACTTAGGTAGGGAGAAACTAATTAACAACAACAACAACAACAAACAACAACAAAAAAAGGAGTAAGTGCCATTCAGTGCCATTCCTCTCTTCCCACCACCATTTTTCCAGGTATCCATTTTATTCCTTTTCTCTGATCTTCTTTACCTTGCCCCCTTGAGCTGTGCAGCTTGTTGGGGATGGTTATGATCCATGAACTACAGTTTCTCACTGCTGCTCTGTCCTTCTCACTCTTGCTGTCTAGTCCAGAGAGGATCCTTCTTACAGGGTGCTACCTATTTCAGGAATATGCACCTGCTCTGGCTGGAAGTCTTCCACAGGCCAATATAATCATATTTACCAATGACACAGCTGGCTTTTTAATATATTTTTCAAATTATTTTCTGAATATTCACAACCAAAATATTCATATTACTTCTGGCATCCCTTTCAAGTGAAGTGGCTTTGATTTAGATGTGATTCAGATAACCTAGATAAGTTGCTAAAGCTCTCAGATATTGCCACTAGAGAAACTGGACACGTCTGAAGGCCATCAGATTCCCAGGACCTGATTTTTGTAGTCAGCCGCTACCTATTGACTGTAGAAAGGGTGAAGATGGGTGTATCTCTATGTTGGAAGAGAGCATTTCTATTTTGATATTTAAAGCTATGTACTTTTTTCATATTTCCCCCTCCCCTAACCCTTTCTTATTTTTCCCCTAGTCAAGTGATAGCTGTGAACAGATTGAAACATTATCCTGATCAGTTCAATGAGGATGATTCAGTCACTGTATGTTGGCCATAAAGGAAGACTACAGGTGGTAGTCATAGAATGATAGAATGGTTTGGGTTCAAAGGGACCTTAAAGATCACCTATTTCCAACCTCCTGCTGTGGGCAGGGACACCTGGCACTAGACCAGGTTGCTTGCTCAGACCCACATGCAGCCTGGCCTTGATTCATTTGCTCTATATAACACTGAGGGTTAGAAAACATCCCTTAGAAACAAAGATAAAAAGTTGCAACTCTAAAGAGCAATTGCTCAGGATGAATGTGTAAAATAGGTTCAAAGAAATCTTGTCTACAAGTATTTCTTTCCAGTGCTTAGTTAGTTCAAATATTGAATAAAGTTTTAGACATTGTTTAGCAGGAGTGCATAATCTTGGTCTGATATACAACTACCTATTGGGCATGCTGACCTGACCCACCTGCATTGATATTCCCAAACCTGATGCAAAGAAGGAACATGAATGTTTACTAGGGATGAGGAAAATATGCACAACTGTCTTTCTCAGCATTGTGACGTGCTTGGATAGGAGCAGGCAGGGCACGGTTGGCTGGGGAGCCTGTCCAATGACAAAGATTGTCTAGTGAGAAATTTGAGAGAATGGAATAAACTCTGGTAGGATGTAAGGACCTGTACTAATTTTACCATGTTTGGTGTCCAAGCCAAACTGACTGATTTTTGTACACTCCCCTCTCCCCCCTCCCATCTCAGTTTGGGTAAATATTTCATCATCATATGAAAATAAATTACTACCAAAATAACATTCTGCAAAGCTATAGCTCTGAGAGAGAGGATGAAAGAAAAAAGGAGCCACACCAAGCAAATGTCAGTTATGTCACATAATTCATTACTACCTTAAATGAAGGCAAATGGATAACACTGGGAGCATTATCACAACTAGCCTGAATAATGAGAGCTGAATTCCAGCTTCTAAGAGCTTCTTTATATCCTCACACACATAAAAATAAATGCACACATACATATTTTGTATATATATATATATATATATATATATATATACTGACATATATACACATATTTAAGGGTATGCATTTGAACCATAGATGTAGCTATACAGATCCATAGCTATATATATGTATATTTGTTTGTGCATGTTTGTGCATAAATAGACGTTTCATTTCTTAAAGTGTGGGTTTACTCCTGGTTTTTCAGTACTGTGGTTAGTATCAGTCAGGAGGAAGCAAATGCACTATAAGAAAATTTGCACTGAAATTAAATTATTACATTAAAAACAAAAAAAAAGGTGAAGAAGAGACAGGGAGAGAACGAGAGAAAAAAAAAAAGAGACAGAAGAAACAGTAAGCGTGAGATGAAAGTTTTAAGGTGACTGCATTCTCAGGGAATAAGAGCTTTATCTTGATTTCCAGCTCTCCCTCTAACAATAAGGGATAGTATCTCAGAAAATGGAGCTTCTTTTTTCTTTTTGCTGACCTACTAAAAAAAAAATAAAACACAGTAGTAAAAAAAATCTTCATTGCTGAGATATTTCCTTTTTCTCACCTTTCTGCTGATAAGAACTCTCAGTGTTTCTGGATAAGAAGAGATACTTTATTGTCTCCTGCAAAGATATAAGAGAAGAGAAGGAAAAAAACAATGCCTTTTGTTAGAAAGGAAAGCAAGTGCAATTTGAAGAGCGATTGTAATAGACAGTATTGCTGAAGGCAAGCAGAAGCTAAGAAGTAAGCGTTTTAGAATATTATCCTTCCTTAACATTTTGATAAAGTTCCTGAAAATGGGAGCCACTTTTGCCTCTGCAGCACTTTAATTTCCTATAATCATCTCTGATGGAACAGATGATACACACAGAGTTACCCCAGGTATTGTTTAAGTAGGGACTGAATTACTTTTATACTATCACTAAATGATTGAAAAAAGAAAGCAAAACACGTTCTCAGGATAACTCTGCTTCCATGATGCCAGCCCAGCATAGTGATGCTCTCACTAATTCTGTTTAAAGTGCATTCCAGAAGTATTCACAAGTCATTTTTTTAAAACCATTAAAAAGAATGTACAAGCAACATAGTGTGGAAAGCAGAGGCAATGTTCATTATCAGGCCCAGAAGAAAAGGATGCGCTGAAGAGAAAAACGCACAAACTACAAGACTTTGAGGAATTTGCTAGTTATCTTTTCCACTTGGGTGACTTTAGGCTTCACTCACAAATTGAAACACTATTTTCTGAACAATAATACTATACAATTTTTTTTGACATCACAAAAGAATGCTTTTAAGGCATAAAAAATGTATTTCCCTTATGTAATCAAAAACAAAACTCTATAAATTATAATGCTATATACAGTCCAGTTCTTCCATTCAATGCATTTAAATGGTATGTGCTGATTAAGCTCTTAGTCATTTATGTTAAATGTCTAATGAAAAGCTCTTTGAATCTGGTTTAACCCATATTAAATGCCCTAGTGGTGCCCCTGGAATTAAAAAAAAAAAAAAAAAAAAAAAAAAAAAAGAAGAAAATTAATCCTATTCTTTGTTCCCTTTATACATTTTAATAAATTATACTGCATCTTCCTAATGCATTTATGTCTCAGACAAAATGCCAAATGGTCTTATCCTTTCAACAAAAAGCCAGGGAACAAATTTGCACATTAAAATGTAGAGTGATTCAACAATTCAAGGCGTAGTGTTTTCCAAAAGATGATGTGTTTTCTATGTTTCTTAGTAAATCTGCATGATGATTTCTGCTTTTTGTGTAAGCAGGCTCTGTTGGAAGTTTGCTGAGTTTATACTTTCTTCCTTCCTTTCGTTTTCAACAGCTTAATAAAATAAACATAATTTTCAAAATGCCCTGGATCCCAGAGCATAATATGTCGTACAAGGTGTTCAATAAGCTGGCAGTAAAGAGAACAATAATATAGAGAACAATAATAAAGAGAACAACAAAAACAATAAAGAGTCCAAGTAAATTCAGAATAGTCAAGGTGTCTTCTTTGTGTTTCATTTACATGGAGATTCAGCAATGGAACCAAAATCCAGGGTTTGCTTGTAGTACTTTCAGATCCAAGCTCAAATCACATGGCCAGAGTACTCTTAAGAGATGTTTATCAAAATTATTTTTAAAAATCTTTAGGGACAGACATTCCTCAGCCTCAATAAGACAACATTTTCTTCCTCTTTTATCTTTTCAAAAAATAAAAATACAGTAAACTTTCCTTGACATGTCTTTTATACAGAATATTTTTTTCTATTTGCAGAATCAGCTGTTTCTTGCTCTTCTTCCAAGAACATAAAAAGTAGTCACCTAATATAGTATGCAACCATGTTTCTTCATCTGAAAATGGTTTCCTCATTTTGGCTCCACACTTAGAAGACTTGCAAATTTTTTCCACACCCTAAACTTTAACATAGGATTTTTGTCATCCAAATTTAAAATCTAGTCAAGGATAAATTTCTCTACAATTTAGGCAGTCTTTAATCAGAAAAATCTCGACAACAACAACAGTAATGTCAAATACTCAATGTAACAGTAATGTTAAATACCTCAAAAAGAAAATTAAATAAGACATAGAAATTCTTATGATAACAGAATTCAAGATGTAGGACATAGAGTGTGACTAATGATTAGTTACATCTATGAGAAGTTTGTAAAGGAAAGAGATTACATAAGTATGCTCTGTTTCACCCTGATTACTAAAACATTCCTTTAAAGATTCCCAGGACTTGCCTGGAATAAGAAAAATCTATATCTATAAATTGTGACTGAGAGTCTTCAAAGAAACTTTTAAACTGAAATACACTTACCATTACAGGGTGTCTGTTTCTTCATTTAAAGGAAAAAATATTTATTTGCTTTGTATCCAGTAGTGGTCCAAAGTGGAAAAAACTAACATTATTAAATATGGCTTTGGTACTAAATCTTCTGGGAAATGAAGAAATAGGGTGATAATTAATGGTAAAGAACAACCAAACATGGATTTTAGTATTGTGGACTTTAGCTGATTTGCGATGGGTGAGTGGCTCCTGCAAAACTCAAGGCCTAAAGGTCAATGGCTTCTTCCTTGGAGTCAAGATGCTATTTTTTTCTAGATTTATACCCTGAAACTTTTAGTAGCTAAAGCTTCCTATTTCTGTGTCTTAAAGACAGACTTGAAGACGCAATAACTTACTCCTAAATACATTATGTGACCAGTAGTAACAAAGTCACTTTCTTGAAATTCGTAGTGTTCATGCTATGGAATCAGGTCTTTGAGATTCCTCAACCCCTGGAAGAAAATAATCCCAAAAGCTTTCCAACCTAAACTTCTTTTTATGCATGAGGAAGGCTGGGTCCTGGAAGGTTTTCTAGACTTGCACACTCTTCACTGACAACTGAAAAAGAGTATATAGAAACAATGACAGCTATAGTCTTATTTATGTCAGTTTAAATTTATGTTGCTATGATCTCTAACGACCCACACCTTCAAAGTCCCTTTTGCAAATCTGGAAGCCTGAAAACATAACTCTGAGTCTAGGAAAAAACCCCAAGCCCTTGGAAAGTCAATACTTCTACCTTCATTTCATCAGATTCCTTTGCCTCCTCATCTAACCAGTCACTTCCACACCACCTGTACATTAAATTCAATACATTTACCTCTGATATGAGAAGACTTGTTTGTCTGTTTTAATAAATCATTTCTTACCATGGAAAAATTTTAAAAAGCAAAAATGACAGTGTTTGGTTATATTTCTGGGGTTTTTTAATCGCTTATAGTGACTCCCTTTGCTTTAATTCTTTTTAACTGGTTTTGAAGAGAAGGTAAAGTAGATAACCTGACCGAGAATAAGAAAATCAGGTTGTCAGCAGTGGAAAGTTAGGATGTTATATGCGGGGCCAGCTGTACAACCTTCCTGCTGGGTACAGTTGTAAACTGAAGTGCATAAAGCTGCAGTGAGTGCTTCTGTGGCCTAATGGAAGAAAAAAAAGAAGAAGAAAAAAAAGGGATCTGACAAGAAATCCAGGGAAATCATTTATGGATATGAATGGGATATAAACAAAGATATTCAATGTAGAAATTACCTCTTCTTGTTCCATGTTACCAGTGATAAAGAATAACAAGGATGAGGCTGCTAAGGAGTGGATGAAAAAATAAAAGAGCTCTTTCACCCAGTGCTGTACATTCTACCTTTCTCATTCAACTATGCTCCAAACCACTGTCACAGGCAGGTGATACATCCTGAAGATGAATCAGCAGCAGCCCACAAACATCTGAAAACACCTGGCACAAGCTTCCCCGATTTGTATTTCCCAGCTCTCTAGTCAACTAACAGAACTCAGTAGCATGTTGAGAGTGCAGGGTCCAGTCAACTGCAGAGGTTTCACACACAGAAAGAAAGCAGTCAGTATAATCTGGTGGTTTTGCAATAGGTCTTCTCACTTCAGAGCTGTCTGATTATTCATCCAGAGACATGCTCTGTACTTTCCTTGTGCCATATTACAATTGCCTTCCATAGGGCATCACTCACCTTTCCATCCACAGCCATAAAATAAATGATTTGGGCTGAAGTGTTCTGTTGGGCACAGAACAGATGGTACTAGCCACAGAAAAAACCAGCAACACCTGGTTTCAGATACTCAGGCAGCAAATTCCCTGCCCCCAAAGCCATGGCTCATTATTCAGTCCAGATAATGGACAATTCAGACAAACTTTAGCTATTTAAATCTCAGTTTCTGAAACCAACCAGACTCTCCAATTCCCTCTGTAGTTCCAGCTTTGCCTTGGCTGCATCTGTCCACAACTGTTCTCTGGATGGACTTTTCCATACATATGAAATCCTTTCCTAGTAACAAATATATGCGTCTGTAGCTGTTTCAAGCTGTTTTCTGTGTAATAGTCCCAGCAGCTGTTTTCACTTCAGTGGTCTCCTGTTGAGCTGTTATTTAAAAAAGTTATTCTCCCATTCCTTATCTTCATTCATTAGGCTTGTCGTCTTCAGAATGAAGTTTTAAATTTTTCTTTTTTTATACCTATTATTTGACACCCCTGTGGAACATATTGTGTTTACTCCTAATTCCTCTACAGCCATTGGCATGATATGTTTACTCATAATGCTTAAGCTGTAGTTTGAGGAGAAACTAGAAAGCAGAGAATGACCCCAAAACCCCTTTTTGAAGGGGGCTTTAGGCTTTACATATATGGCCAGATTTCCTTGTACTGCAGGTTGCTTCATTATGTCTTGTACTTCATCATCAAAATCCCAAATTTTTGTGCAGCACAATGGGAAATGGTAAGTGATACAGACATCCTAAGAATCAGAAATGTAGGTCACATTCATAACTGCAAACTAGATCTCTCATTGCTTGAAATCTGGGCCCGTATCTTGTGCTGCAAAGACTTTAGGAACAGCAACATTCTCTCCACATTACTGAACTTTATAATTGGCTTGTTTTTACTTGCACCCTCAAAATAAACCATCAGTAAAAGAAACCTATTTGTTTTTCAGGACCCTTAAAAGTTAAAAGAATCACATTGATTTAACGTCCCAGCCCTTCTCATTAGGGCCTCCATGAAATTTGGGCGTCTTTCCTAATCAATGAACTTATGGGTAAAATCTTTGTCAATGCCTGCCTGCTTCTTGCAAACATAATCAGAAAAAGCCAGCGGCAATTCTCAGGGGATAAGTTAGTCCAATCATACCTTAACATATGGCCACTTCACCTTCCTACAGCACATCTATTTCCACAAAAGAAAAAAGTGTGTGGATGGCTCCATAGTTAATAAGGGAACTGCCATCTTTCAGTGTACTCTCTAGGCACATTTGAAAGATTTTAAAGAATCAGTAAGCCTCAAACAAAACCATATCTGAACTGAATGCTGTCTTTGCAGCTGCTTGGTGTGTTACACATCCTTGTAATATGATCCCAGATTGCATTATGCTGGTACCCAGATGAGTGACCGTGCATGGGTCCCATTCTTTGCTTTCATAACCTTTGAGGCGAATTTAGGGAAGTTTCTTGCCCTCATCTGGCAACTTCTTTCAGCTGAAGACCAGCAAATCTACATAAGGTCTTCAAGGTCTCAAACGGCATATGATTATTTTACAGTTAAGCAAACTGATGCTGAGTGATTTGACAAATGTCAGAAAGAGAAATGTTTATAGGACTCATGAGACCTTACTCCCACTCTGGAGGTCTACTCATTAATGACAGTCCTTTCTTTGGCAATTCTTCATGAAGCTTCTATGATTCATCCACCACCTGCTGTACAATATAGCTGGGCATCTTGCGGCAAGATTTACTCCTAGGTACTACATGTCAATGACAGTTTGTAATTAAGGGGACTGCTTTTTTCTTCTGTTTCTCCCCTAAAATGAATTATTTCATTCCACAGACCCTAATGATTTTCATTTGCTCTTAATTAGATAATTAAACTATGAGTTCAGATCATAACATGCTGCATTAATGATACCCATTTAATCAAAATGTCCGTTTGTTTTTGTTATATTATTTTAGTAAGAGAAGTTAAAAGAAATTCTACGTTAGATTATTTTTTCTTCTGCTTGGCCTTTTGTTATTTCTTGTGTATAGATATAAACCCTAGAAAATGTTGTGATGATGATAATAGCTCTAACTCCTTTTTTTTTTTTTTTTTTTTTGGTAACAAATCCATGATATGTGAATTTACTGGCACTATGCTGGCATAACAGAAATGGAATGATCATATATTCAACATTTTTGAAATTTTGTAGTTATCGCATCTAGCATGGATATCACCTTTCAGAATATATTAAGGAAGATTCTTTTGAGCTATATGTTCTCCACAGACACTGAGAAACAAAGATAACTGAAAAATAATGTCATCTTTTAAAATCCTGCTTTAAATATTTGCCAAAAAAATCCATTTATAACAAAGCTGGACACTGCTACAGAACACTACTGATTTTGTCTTCCTATTTCCCATAAAAGTTTAATTGCCATTAGATGTTTTATTCAAGACAGAAGCAATGGAGGTCATGGTATTGTTCATGGTATTGTAAAAGTTTCTTTCCCCCTACACATTTGTTAGGATTGTTTTCCTTTTATTTTATTTTATTTTCCATTCTTACAATGCAGGAGAGCAGAATGAGTACTTAATTTTTGCTAAAGAAAAAAGTGTAAGTGATGAACCCAATCACGTAGCATGCTAGAACCACAGAGAAAATGAATGGCTACCTGTCCTGAAACTTTCTTTTAAAAGACCTCCCTGGCCTTGCCAGAAATTTGGCAGATAATCATCCTTTAACATGACAACTCCATTAATGAATGCCCCAGCTCTTTCACTTGCTGACTCATAGCAGGATATCTCTCTTAATGGAATACCAACTGCATCAGCCCTTTTGCTGCTGTTATAATAGATTGAGAAGTTTTTTAACAAAATCATGCCATGAATCAAATTAGTGACAACACTGAAGCTTCTTGATGAAAACAAAAGGTGAAAATTCATCACGAGTATTTATTTCAGAACATCAAATATTTTGGGATACCTGTAAGAAAACATGAGTTTTTCAAGGCTATACAAATAGGAATACAACTGTCCTGTAAATCCTTGCTATGTTCATGCAGGAGTTGGAATACAATGATCCTTGTGAGTCCCTTCCAGCTCAGGATATTCTAGGAAACCAAACTTGAATAAATACATCACTACAACTCACTGGTGTAATATTAGTGTAGAAAAATGATGCTCAAACTAAGTTACTAAAAATAAAAACATAAGGAAGGCTTAAGAGTTTGGGCAAGGTTTGTTGCAGAAAGAAGGAAGGCACGGAAGGAAGAAAGAAAGAAAGGAGGAAAGAAAGAAAGGAGGAAAGAAGGAAAGAAGGAAAGGAAAGGAGGAAAGAAGGAAAGAAGGAAAGAAGGAAAGAAGGAAAGAAGGAAAGAAGGAAAGAAGGAAAGAAGGAAAGAAGGAAAGAAGGAAGTAAGTTTTTTTTCTCTCCTGTTTGAATTTTGATAGTTAATTACACATCTCCTGCCATCTAATTGGAAGTATCATCATAGACAGAGAAATAGATGTCTTAGCCAAGGATGAAATCATAAATACTGCAACACCTTTTTCTAAATTAAATTAGAAACAAAGTCTTTAATAAATAATAATGATTTCAAAGAAATCTGGAAATAAATTTGTGGTTGGATTTCCAGTATTGCTGGGGAAAATAAAAAATTGCATTTTCTTCTGTTTTGATTTTGAGCATGGTTGATATACATATGGCTTCAGTACTCTTCTGCCAGTCTCACAGCATAGTCTGTTCTTGCCACATCACAGAATGTAACATGACATTGTCATTGTTAAGAAAGTTGGGTTAATTGTATTTAAAATAAAATTAATTTTATTATTAATAAAATAAAATTATTTATTTTATTATTAATAAAATAAATAATTGATTGATAAATACATAACCATGGGTCATAGTGTCTTTTGTAAATCTTAGGATTATAGCTGCATTCATTTGCACATGCACACATTTAACAACTTAGTTGTCCTGGAATGGTGTAGGGCACAAAAAATCATTTGAAATAGCTTGATGCTGAAGGAGTGGCTAATTGTAACTCCGTGCTGCCCTTATTGCACACTGCCACATTTATGATTCATGTTGCCAAGAGCTTTCAGTGGCCAGCTTACAGGCTTTTCATAAATCCTACATATTTTATAAAGCACAACGCAAAACACTTTGGGAATGGACAAGACTGTTGGCAAATTGAAAAAAATAGCTGCACATTTCGATCCAAATACCAAGATTTGTTAATGTGTTTAGAAAACTGACAATTTCAGTCTTAATCCTATTCAATCCAGTGCCTTGTAATTATGCACAACTAAACAGTCATAATTTATGAAGCAGTAGAAGAACATCCAGACTGAAGCTTTGCATCTGGCGTCAGGCTATGGGGACAGCAACAGTGGTGGGGGCGGCCTCTGAAAGCCATCCTGCTACTTGCCAATCTTATTTAAATTTTATTGCTGCCCAAATTGGAAAGATTACATGGTAATTAGCAGTTTCCCCATCAGTATAGATTCTGCCTCTCCAAACAATCTTTGATAATGATCCTGTCCCTCCTCCCCGACAACTTCAGGGAAATTTCAGAGCCAGATATTAAACAGGCTGTTATGAAATTGTGCTCAACCACCTGTTCCCTTGACCCGTGGCTGACCCACTTAACAAAGGACTGTATATCTCAATCAGGGCAGGTGATCCCTTAGACTGCCATTTGATAATTAGCACGCTCCCCCCTTCTTGCAAGCTTATGCAAGGCTTTCCTTAGGAAGATGTCTTCTCATAATACAGAAGAGAATGTGAAAATTATGCCCTCCCTGTCAAAATCTTAGCTAAAAACTTGAGCTGTGTGTTTGCAGAATGATAAGGGAGAGATGAAACCATGGATAAGAACTCTAACATCAGTTAGAGTGCATCATACAAAAGGCTCATCTAATACAATATCCTGTCTTAGGCCAAAAATAGATGTCCAGTAATGAGTATAAGATCAGGGTTAGTGTATGTGATATTTTTCTTGCTACTTCCTGAGCCTGCAATAATTGCACCTCAGGGTTTTTGATCTGGAGATGGGTTCTACAGATGTAATTATCCTCAATGACCTTGTCCAGTTTCCCCTTGAAACCAGAGACATTCAGATTTGACAAGATCCTGTGGCATGGAGCTCTATTACTTAATTAATGCAGAAAAACGGAGTAGAAAATGATCATTCATTATTTCTCAGAATACAAGAACAAGAAAAAATTCAGTCAAAGGTTAAAAGTAAAAGAACTAGTTTTTCAAATGAGCAGTGAGGAAGTGGTTGGTGCTGTACATTATGGAAAATGAAAGTACCAACAGATTCAAAAATACATGTCCGTAATTAATGCATATAACCAGGGCTATTAATTACTGTTTATTTAAATTTCATTTTAAGATCTGGAGGACCAGCCACTATAAGAAAATGGGAAATAATTTATAGAGTTGAAATGTCATGGAATCATAGAATAACAGAATTGTTTGGGTTGGAAAGGACTCTAAATACCCTCTTGTTCCATGCCCACTGCCACTAGACCAGGCTGCTTTAAGCCCTATGCTTGAACACTGCTAAGGCTGGGGCATCCAGAAATTCTCTAGTCAAATATCCTATTATAGACACTATTTGTGTATATAGAAACCCTTAATAAATCTACCAGTAGACAGTTTCAAATAGCTCATGTTGTCTTATAGGGATTTCAGCTATATAATCTAATTAATCCTGAACTTCCTTTACATCCTTCATGGAACAGAAAAAGAAATACAGTGACTGTCATCACAGCAGATGAAAAGGAAGATGGACTGTGAAGCAGATATGTAGATTTAGTTTAAAATATTTGTCCTTTACCAACCTCTATGAGAGCCACAATTATTAGAATTACTTGTTGCCTTACAGACCCTTTAAATTATTTGAAGAGGACAATTAGTGGACAAAACTGTCAGAGAAACAGTATAGAATAAAGGAGTGAAAGACAGAAAAAGAAAATAAAAACCTCTGGGGAAGGAAAATTATGTAGAAGAATTAGACTGGAAATCAAGGCAGACAAGAGAAAAAAAAATATTGGTGGAAGAAGGAGAGAAATGAAAGACCATTTGAAGTATGAGGATACAGAAAAACAAGAAGAAGCAAACAGTGCAGTGGAACAGCTGAGGGAGAAAATGTGAAACAATATGACCTCCAGAAGTCACATCTAACCTCAAACGTTCCATGAATAAAAATATCTTTATGTTACGTTTTAAATAGTCATAGTTGTGTGTATGTTGATGTAAAAACATTGCTGTTTTTTGTAGTGTACATTGTCATTTACAGTTGTAAGGTTCTCTAAAAAGTCACGGGAATTTCCCTTAACTGCAAGATAATACATACAAAGGCATTATTTTCCTTGAAAAGGTGAAGTGTCCACCAAAACCACATGCGTTGATAAGCTGATGTTGTCATTTCTTTAACTAGGCTATAAATTAATTGCCATGATTTGAAGAAAATTGCTAGTCTATGTGTTAAAATCCCATTAAAATACCGCTCTGAGAGCTTTATTGCCCTCTGCAATCAATGCTACTAATTCTTTGAGTATTTTTACATACACAATTGCAGTTTCAGCTCTACAGTCTCAAGTGTGTATTTGGAGACTGCTAATGGAAAAAATAAAACATGAGAACTGTTTTCTATTTCTGTTGCTCTTGGGATACATTGTGGTAAGACAGACCAAAGTAAGAACTTCTTCCCTTACCGAACATCACAGGAGCACAAAGACATTTGGTGCTTTCTTCATTTACAATAATAAGAATAAGTTTCTTCAAAACAAAGCAGATTACATAGGAAAAAGATATTAAAAAAATAAAATTATGCAATAGAACTGAAAAAAACAATGCAAATGTTGCGTGGTCAAAATGCAAAGACAGTGTACCAGATTCCTGAGTTTGTTCTAGATATATCTGTAATTAATTGTTTCAGCAGAATGAATTTCTTGTAAGAATCACCTGCTTGTCTACATTTGTATTCTACCCAGAAATATTGTAATATTGTCTGCTCAAAAAAAAAAAAAAAAGCAATATTTGGGGGGTAAAAAGGTTCTGGAAAAGTAAAAATAAATAACCAGTGAGAAAATGTTTTCAGGAAGAATTGTATAAACCTATCTTGTTTTCCTGGAAAGCTGGACTAAAGTACGGAGGAGACCTGCCCATCATGGACTTGTCTGTGGCTGTATCTCTTCCATTAAATTAAACATACAATAATTTACATGCCAAGAGAGCTCCAATCCCTAATTCCTCCTTAGATTAAAAATTAAGTCATCCTGGTCAGTCCTGTGTTGTTGTTAATGTATGCAGCTCCTTACCTTACATTTTATGGTCTTGTACTTTGTGCATGAAATAAATACAAGGTTAGAAATGTATCTGACAGTAACACTGTCAGAATGCCACATTGACAGCCATATTAATAAACTCTTATGTGGCGGTGCATTATCTTAAGTTTATTATGATTTCATATTTGTTGTAATAACTCAGTTTTGTGTACCCCATTATCCTGCTTTATGTGCCCCCAATTCAGTTCTGTGTATCCCTACCCCCCTCCTTAGTATTCCTTTGTCTCCTTCAGTTGCTTTAAGTTATGCGTGCACCTGTTATGTTATGTGACTTTCAGTTATCTGTCTATTATCTTTCCCGCCTTGTGTAAACCCATCCCACACATCCTGGATTGGTTTCTGTTAGCTTTACCCGCGGATGCAACACCCTAGATACAGACCCTAATTGGTTGCTTTAAATTTACCGCTCCCCTTACCCCTCCCCTAAGCCTGTTGTATAAAACCCACTGCCCGAGCCCTGCTCGGGGCTTCTTGGGGTGTTGTCTTTTAGTTGCTCATCTCCTTAATAAACCTCTTCAGTTCACCCCAAGACCCGTCTCGCCTCCACTCCATCTCTGCTTCCGAAATAGACACTGCCGAGAACATCGGAGTCCCTGGGTGGGGAGGTGAGAGCTCCCCAGGGGGAAGGTGTCGCACCCCTGGCCGCTGTGTGCCCTGGGACTGGAGAGAGTCACACACCGCTACATTCCTGGCGCTCAATGAGGGGCCTCCCTGCCTCTTCTGAGGAACCAAACGGGCAAATTCGAGGGCGCCCGCCTCGCCGAGGAAGAAGAAGGTAGGAAAGAACATTGGTGGCACGGGACTCTTTGACTCCGGGGAGGAACCGAAAGGCAGGAGCGGTTCCAGGACTCCTTTGTGCCTGCCCCCAGTGGGGGTGTGTACCCAAGGACGAAGGAGAAAGCGCGCCGAGAAGGCCCTCGTGAGGTACGGTGCCTTGGAGGGAAGGCGCAGAGGCGCGCGGTGGCTGTGGTCTCTGGCGTAAGTGACTCGCAGAGATCCAGTCACGGGGGTGGCGAGCCGAGAACAGAAAGGGAGCCCTCGGCACGTGTCATCGAGACCTGCGACCCGATCAGCTGCGGGAGGCGTGGTGAGCCGAGAATCGCTAGATCCAGCGCCAGGGCGGTCCACCTGGGGGGACTAGCGCCAGCTGAGCCTGCGGGGAGCCGAGGTGCTGCGAGGACCAAGCGCCTGGAACGGGTAAGGCTCCGGGGTCGCGCCCCAGCAGCGCGCAGGTTTTAGGTCCCTACCGGTTGGGAACTGGCCAGGTCAGTGGGGAATCCTTCTCCCAAAGGAAAAAAGGGTGGATTGTCGGTAGCTTACTCTCCAGGCCTTACGGGTGTCTGCGGCAGATAAAGCGGCAGCTTGAGTGAGTGTTTCGAGTCCTCACTGCCCCTGCTTTGCCCCAATGGGGGAACTGCAGTAAGCTACCTGAGAGAAAGCCTTTGGGGAGGGAAGTAGGCTCACCAACCCCATTCCTTTCACTCTCACCCCCTGTAACCAGGAGTAAGTCATGGGGCACATCTTTGGGAGGAGGAGGGAGAGTGGAAGGAAAAAAGATAATGGAGCAGAGAGTGTTGAGTGGACAGCCAGGCATTTATGTTAGGTTTAAATTTATTTTAAGAAATTATGGGAGAGAATTTGAGAAAAAAGATTTAAAAAGGATAATAATTTTAATTTTTGGGGTTTTCCCAGGGACCCCAATCGATGATTTCTTTAGGATTGAGTTTTGGAACTTTTGGGAAAATTGGATTTTAGAAGATGAGTTAAAGGCTGTTTGTGTTATAACTAAGGAGGCCCTTTACCACCACGCACTGTGTCGAAATTCGGTTGCGTCGTGCCCCTCTCCCATAGACTCTCCTGTGGCTTCTGTGAAGCCCCCCGTAACCCCAATCCCTCTGACTTTCCTTAACCCTTGTCTGTCCCCTGAGCCAGCCGCCATTAACTTGGGTCAGGCAGGCTCTCCCTTCCAAGATGGCGATGCGCACGCTGCCTGGAACCCACGTTCCCGCGCCTCTTCTTCTTTTCCGGTCCCTGAATCTGTCCCCGGTTCCACGCCTTCCTTCAATCGCCCTCCCTTCCATTGTCACCCTGATACCCCTCTTTCGAGGGGTCTTCCGAGGGTGGGAGAGGAGGGGTCAGCCCCTTTGAAGGGACGCCGAACCGCGAACCCCACTCCTTCTTCTGGCCCTACAGCCCCCTCCTCTAAGGAGGGACGCTGCTCCTCAG
This sequence comes from Prinia subflava, assembly GCF_021018805.1. Taxonomy (NCBI): domain Eukaryota; kingdom Metazoa; phylum Chordata; class Aves; order Passeriformes; family Cisticolidae; genus Prinia; species Prinia subflava. The sequence goes on along the minus strand of NC_086283.1, from coordinate 78,613,868 downwards.
ATGGAGGAGGAAGAGCTGGAAACCCGGACTCGGGGTTGTCGTCTGGCCTCCCCCCAAGATGGCAGCGCCCAGGTCGCCCCTTTACCGGAACCCCAAATCACTTGTGACAGTTGCCCAATCCCTAATTCCCTTTCTGCCTCTTTTAGCTTTCCACACATTAACTCGAATGCTTTTGTTTCTTTTATTGAAAAGCATTTTCCTCATTTAGTTTGCGTTCAGTCACTGATGTTCAGTTTTTGGAATGACATCCCGCAAAGTTTTGATCCTTCGCAACCTCTGAGAAAGCCTGTCCGGTCTGTAAGATTTTTCATCCCTATGTAAAGAAATTCTGTATTATTTTGCCAAAATAAGCTGTGCATTTCTTCAGTATTGTTTTAAGTTTAATGATTCACTTGTCGCAACTGCACAAGTTCCCATCCATTCTCCTTGTCATACCTTTCCCAGTGTTCCTTTTGATTTCCTATTATCCTTATATTCTAGTTTACTACATTAGTTATTATATTTTATTATATTTATTTACTTATATGTATATTACATATGTGTTTAATATTATTATAACAATCTTATTAATATCTTTTAATTTAATGAGACTAAAATATAAGTTAATGTATCTATTTACTAAGCCTTGTCCATTGCCTTCTTGCAAGGGCCCAACAGAAGGTCAATGTTCATAGTTTAGTGATAGAAAGCTAATTTAAATATTATATTATTTAAGGTCATTTGATTTTCTATATAATAGACCTTATTTTTAGTTTAATATCTTGATTATAGTATTATTGCAGAGGTAATAAGTTGAATTATTTTAAGTCTCTACTTTAGATTTTGTATTTTGTATTTTAGATTGTATTTTTATTTTATATTTGTATTTTAGAATAAGTAACCCAAGCTGAAATACAAGTTGAGTTAAACCTTAAACCCACGTAATTTTAATTTCATTTTTCCTACCTTGTATCCAATCCAGGATGTTCCTTGTATTTTTGATTATTTCTAAATTATTTGTCAAGTTGTGTTATAGAAAGAAAGTCATGTTGCCGCAGTTGCACCTGCTCAGAACTTCTAGGAGTTTGCAATCAGCTAACAGTGAAGACTGCAAAGACTGAAACAACCCTGTTGCTCTCCAGCAGCCCAAGAGAGAATCAAAGAAAGTGATTGCAAAGCAAGCAGCAAGACTAGTACTTCTGTCGTGTTATTGTGTTGATAAAAATGATTTATTGTCATTTTGATAAAAAAAAAGTTTTTACTTTGTAAAGGCATAGCATCCAAAAACCCATAATTACCAAATGAAAATTTGGCATTTAAATTGGCCTGGAGTTTGGCAAAATAGTCAGAAAAATTTTTATAAGGACAAATACTGTTCCTGGATGCTATGAATGTTAGTTCCCTTGAATTCTTTTTCTTATTAAATATGATTTTAGACACCACACACTCTTCTTTTTGAAAAAAAGAAAGGGGGAGATGTGGTGGTGCATTATTTTAAGTTTATTATGATTTCATATTTGTTGTAATAACTCAGTTTTGTGTACCCCATTATCCTGCTTTTGTGCCCCCAATTCAGTTCTGTGTATCCCTACCCCCCTCCTTAGTATTCCTTTGTCTCCTTCAGTTGCTTTAAGTTATGCGTGCACCTGTTATGTTATGTGACTTTCAGTTATCTGTCTATTATCTTTCCCGCCTTGTGTAAACCCATCCCACACATCCTGGATTGGTTTCTGTTAGCTTTACCCGTGGATGCAACACCCTAGATACAGACCCTAATTGGTTGCTTTAAATTTACCGCTCCCCTTACCCCTCCCCTAAGCCTGTTGTATAAAACCCACTGCCCGAGCCCTGCTCGGGGCTTCTTGGGGTGTTGTCTTTTAGTTGCTCATCTCCTTAATAAACCTCTTCAGTTCACCCCAAGACCCGTCTCGCCTCCACTCCATCTCTGCTTCCGAAATAGACACTGCCGAGAGCATCGGAGTCCCTGGGTGGGGAGGTGAGAGCTCCCCAGGGGGAAGGTGTCGCACCCCTGGCCGCTGTGTGCCCTTGGACTGGAGAGAGTCACACACCACGACACTCTTACTCTTCAAAACTGAGGCAGGTGTTTCTGAAATGAATTTGCAAGTGGTCATTGGCTAGTGCTGTGGACAAGAATTCCTTGGGAGAGTGTTAAATCGTTCGTCCCATTTTTTGTAACAATTTATCACTATGGCTGAGTTCTTCTCAAGACCAAGAATACTTTTTGGGATTGTTAAATTAGCCAGTGTAGCCCAACATCCTGGGAGGGGACCATAGTAAAGGATCACAAAGCCAAAGACTGGGAGAAGAATAAAATCATTGAAGTACCAAAACCTCCTTCAGCCATGGGATTAAGCCCTCCAGGAGCAAACTCTTCTCCCCATTGTCTGTTTTTCAAATGTGAGATTCATCTTTATTGACTAGGCTTCAGAGTGCCTTTTTATTGTCTTTCTGTTTTAGTGTATTTAAAATACATAAGATTTCCTCAGAATTCTAGAACTAGAGTTTGTTACATTCAACAGTTCAGTGTTCCAGAATATTTCATCCCTATTCTGGAGAATAAGAGAAGAAATGGTCTCATACACTCACAAATGTTCTTATATGTCAGAGAGGTTGCCCATCACAGCCTTATTTTCTGTGTCCTAAGTTAAAACCTCAGCCCTGAAAAAAGATAATTTTCTCTGTCTAAAGGGATTTTATTAATATTTTTTATTTGTTCATTTACCCTTTCATTCATTCAGAGTCTGATGTTTGTAAAACCTTTGGAGTCATTCTGGTTTGCTTTCAATTAAAATGAAAATCTCACTGTCACTTCTTATCCCTTTATGGTACTTTCTCTCAGCTCTGCTTGTTCATGTGATCAAAAAAACAGCCTACCAAGCAAAAATGGACAGTGATAGTAATTCCCTGTGGTTAGTGCAAACAACTAACTGCCTTTAAATATCCATACATATTAATATCCTTGGGATCTCAAGGAAGGAAATTCTGAAATAAAATCTTCAGTCTTCTTTTGCTCAGAAAGCAGAATTGGTGGACCAGGTACTGCTCTGGTGTAAATAGACATAGTTGCAGAATCATCTTGGGATTTAAAAATTTACAAAGGTAAGTTTCACTTTCTAAATTTAAATGCATTTTCTTGCAGTGGTGGTTGACTGTTAGCATCAGCAGAAAATCAATTTCCATGTGACATGTATGTAGAATGAACCACATAATTAGTAGGAAATTGCCAGTCAGTTAAAATTGTCTGATTTACTCATGGTTCTTCCTGGGGGGAGTCAGGAAATAAAATAAAATTAAAAAAAAAAAAAAAAAAAAAAAAAAAAAAAAAAAAGAGAGAGAGAACAGCCATTACAAAAGTGCTTGTTACAGGTCATAAGGTCTTTGGATACTTTAATCTCTGTAGTCATAGATCATAAAGAACATGATTCCTGAAGAACAGTCAAGGAAGTTCCTGCTGGGTAAATAACTGTTGCAGACTTTTCAAACAGTGCACAGCTGTGTGGCCTGAATGCCTCTAAATTGCCTCAAAAGTTGTCTTGTAACCCTAAAGAAGAACAAGAAGTGCCTGACATTTTGGAGAATGGAGGATCAAAGGTAACCCAGTGACATTATGAAACCTGGCTTTGTTTTTCATGTCAGTTGAGCAAAATCTGTCTTCTTAGATAAAGGCATAAGGACTCATTCCAAGAAAAGGAATCAGCACGTTTTGTTTGATTTCACAAGACTTCTAAATAGAAAAACCTTACATTTCCATGTCAAAAATTAGAATAAAGAGAAAGAAGAAATTACAACTAAAATAAATTAACAGAAGTTTCTAGTCCCTTAAGCATCACTGCAAGTTAAGATTGCGTCATTTCAAGTGGCTGTTGTTCTGACTCCTGAAGTGATAGTATTTTGGTGTAACTTTGCTGAACTTAGATCAGTTGTTGGTTTAAAATGCACAGCAATTTATTTTTTATTGGCATCTCTGAAAGCCTTCTTATCTCTTCCTGTAAAAACTGGGCTGCAGGAGGCTTAGTATGCCTATTTAAGACTGCTGTAATTATTTAATTTGACCTTTTATGACCTAGTTTTTCTTGAAAGGCAAGTATCTGATCATACTGTGTATATTTTATTTCCTGAACAAGGGAGGGAGCCACACTTTTTTTCCCAAAAAGCTACTCTCAGTGTCAGAAGGCATAGAACTGGGAGATCTTCAGATGAAAGTTGCTGTGCAATAGTACAGATCATGTATTTATGAAGGAAAATGGATATAAGACAGGAATAACAAATTTTGTCATGAGTTTTTTTGACCCTAGCTGTCCACAAAGACTCAAGTACCAGCTAAATGAAGGCTAAGGTTTTAGAATCAAACAAATCATATTAGGAACATGCCAGAGTCCTGATGAATCTTCTGCTTCTTTAACAGTCCAAAGAAGATTTATTCTGACTTGAAGCTTGTATCATAAGCCTGTTTCCATCTGAGGTAAAACATAACCAACAGATCACCCAATCAAGAAGAAAGCTCCCTAAGAATGCATAAAACTTGAGTGAATCATGAAGTCACTGCTCCATTTGTGTCTGATAACTCAGTACCTGTTATCTTTGCTTCACCAAATAATCATAAAGGCCACTTAGCTTTCAAAAAATTTTAAATCCTGGGCATTTGCTCTGTGGGCAAACCTGTGCTAAGCAGGCATTTGAGTGACATATTTCACCCAAATTCTCTGCCCATTTACAACCTAAGACTATGTTGCAGATGCCTGGGTAGCACAAGGGACTTCTGATAAAGGTTTTTTTCCCACCTAGAGAGATTCCTCTGCAAACGAGCCTTGACTCCAAATGATAAATATATATATATAGTGTGATTGTTATCAGTTTAATAGAATCTAGGTGAAAGTTAATGTGACAATCTCAGTATCTCAGTCCCCTTCTTGGGAGCCAGGAGCATTTGTCATAACCCAAAGCTGTACTGCTGCCCAGTGTGCCCCCTTTTTGGAAGACCAAGCCTCCAGACAAAGTATTGAAAACATTTTGTAGAAGAATTTAGTTAGCACGTTAATTAAACCATTAATATTTTATTTTACATGGTTAATAAATATCCATCTTTCTTTAAAAACCCATCTGAAACTGAAAGAAACCGAACCTCAAAACCTCAGTTTTCTCCCTGAGGCTTTTTTCTGCCTTTTGTCTATAGAGTTTTAAAAACATGGAGAAGAAAATTTATCCAAGACTGCAGGTGTTTGAAATATATGCTGAATCACTGTTAGCAATTATAGGAACAGAATAACTAACCTAAAATCTCAAGGTAAGCTAGATATAGTTCATATTTTCTGGTCAGAAATGCAACTAATGCACTTGGAATTAGTCTATTAAAGCTACTTTGCAAATTCTCCTGATATCACTTCACAGTATTTCCCTTTAAATCTCTATCTTTCTAAAGAACATTTCAATATTGGGTCAGATAATGAATATTAAAGTCTCTCCAAAACCCACACTAATTTTAAACTACAGGCACTGTGAATGCAAATGACCTGAGCTGCTTAAACCTCATAGTGTATGTGACTCATCCAATGGCTTCCAAAAAAATCAGGTTATGAAATTTTCTGCATTTGCAACTCAAGTCCTGAAATACCAAGTCAATGTTATGATTCTCCATGCTTTCTTTCCAAACGTAATTTAAAAATTGAATTTATAGCCTGAGAAAGACCTGATCTCAGAGCTCCACAGTGCCCCAGAGACTTCTAGCACCAGGTGGAGTCTCCCAAGCACCCTAAGACCCTGCTTCAAGTATAACTACAGATGTTCTTCTGTCCTAGGTAACCCCAAAGTGTCATATTATCATTTGTGACTACAGGGCAATGATTTCCAAGAATTCTTTTGCTGGGATTCAGGTTGGATATATCAGACTATGCCTGTGGAAGTCTGCATTTTGCAGAAGAATTAATTATTCATTAAGATTAAACTAATTATTCATGAAGATAAACTAATCTTCCTGAAATTCATCAGATTTTGTTAACAGAAGTCAGATAAATTCTCCAGTTACAGTTACATATACATATATACAAAACATATCAACAGAAAGGTGCAAATTTTGATGGAAGATAAATGTAGAATCCAAAAAGATTCTTTTGCAATATCACCTTTCCCAATTTTCCTTTTCCTTAATGTAGAAGCTGTCACAATTTTTCATCAGAGTGCAATAAAAGATGTTTAAGCTTACATAAAGATGTGAATAATGTCTCAGTGTAGCAAGACCTGGACTTTTGCAAAAGAGAGCTTCTTGATTACTCAGCTGTACAAGATGATAGAGACCAGAGAAAATAGAAAAACAGTGGACACAATGCACTTTTTGATTGTTTTTCCCAATGTGTTTGCCAGAAAACTATGGACTAACACAGAATAGCAGGTGAAACTAGGGGATAGATTTTCCAGCCTTATCTAGAAGCTCTTCAAACAGTAAATTTCCTGGAAAGCTGATTCATCTGCTTTAAAAATCTTCTTTATTATCAGTTTTCTTGCACTTTGGAGTTGCTCACTTCTATCTATAGTTTGTAAAGTTGTTGTGGGGTGGCTTAGGATGGCAAACCAAAGGCAGAGAGATCACTTACCAATTGCTGTCAGAGGCAAAACAGACTCAAATTCAGAGACAGCATAATTTTTTTGCCAATTAGTATAAATATTTGACTTAGTTGTTGGGAAACAGAACATCATCACCAACCATCATCATCATCATCATCATCATCATCATCATCATCATCATCATCATCATCATCAACAACCACTAAAAAACTTAGGAAAAACATTCTTCTGCCCCCTTTCCTAGATTCAGCTTTACTTGTCCCCACTAGACTCCTCTCCTCCCATCCTGCCATCACAGCAGGTAACATTTGGTCCCTTCATAAAGGACGTGATTGGTGCAGGGGGTGGTGAGTGAGTGCACAGCAATTTCTCTCTATGGGTCTTTTCTCCTAATGATTTTCCAGAGTGTGCCTCCCAAGAGCCTCAGGGCACAACTATTCCATCGTGGAACACCTCCTCCTCTGAGCTTGGTGTTCCCCTGCTGTTTCTCCACTTTTCCCCTTCCTACTCTGTATGTGCTGCATTTGTGTGCTTTCCCAAATGTCCTTTCTCAGAGGCATGACAAACTCACTGGTGGTCTGCAGTGGGCTCAGTGTGGAGCTGACTGGAAAAGCACAGAGAAACACTTGCCCTCTTCCTCAGAGGAGACCCCTGCAGCCCCTTGTGTGTGTTACCAATACAAAAGAAAACATATACAGTGAAAATAAATTTGAAAGAAAGCTTGTTTTGTGCTTAAATTGGTATAAATATCTTCCCTCTCTTACATTAACTAGCTACAGCTTTACTTGATAAAATGATTTTTACTGAGCCCATGGACACTCAGTAAGGCTAAATTACCGCTCCAAATGAGATGTTCTTGCAACAGATCCTTAAATCTTTTCAATCAAAATGAATATAGAGAGAGAAGGTCTTTTTTTATGGCTGGAAATACATAGTGGATAGTTACCTCTGGAACAGGGCTTTTGCCAGTGCCCTGACAAGTAGAACACAGACCTTTTCTCTTGGGCTACAAACATTTTGTGCAAGCTTTAATTAACCCTTTCTTTGTTTAACCAGGTCAACAAACAAAATGTCCTAAGTCTATTACAATTAGTTGGCCTTTTGCATGGCAGCACCTTTCCTAAGATCTCTATTAACATTTAAATGAAGAAAGGTCAGCTGCACACATTATAGCTCAATTGTGTAAAACCAGGCAAATGATGAGGGAAAAAACACAATACTTCCATAAATGAAAGAGTTAGGAAGGAATGTTAGCCCAAGCCATTTTAAGAAAGTTGTAGGAGCAAGAAAAAAGACACTTCTGAACTCATACATTTTGTTGAGTTTTTTTACTAGTTTAGTGGCAAATTGTTCTCCTAGTTTCTTTTTTCATATGGCAAATAACCGCTGTGTCTCTTACAAACTAGAATTTGAAATTACTCCAGATTCATGTTGAAGTAGAATTCATACATTGAAGTAGAATTTGACATACTTTTAGATTTTCTAAATAAAATCAAATTACTGACTTCTATAATAGTAGGTATCAGTTTTCCACTTGGCTGTTGAATCTGATGATAATATATTTCCTCTGGCATGGGAGATTTCCACATTCCTTTTGCCGGATGGACAGCTCTGATGAAAAAAAATCCTACATATCTGTGCTCTTGGTTTTTTTTTTTTTTGTTTTGTTTTGTTTTGTTTTGTTCATAAGTTTTAATGTATTGCATCTGGCCAAAGTTAGAAATAAGATATAGTATGTGGAAAATGGATCTGTAGAGAATTCTAGGTAATTTAATTCCACAATGAAATGTTACTCCCCATCATCCTGTGTATAGAACCTCAAGTTTGTGGTATTACCCCAGTGCCCCCTAAGAGTGAAATTGCTAATCTGAATGAGTTCCCACAGCAATTACCAAAAGAGTATTGGCTCATTTGGGGAGATAGACATGCATAGACAGCATTCCCTCAAAAATTAAGGGTGGCCCATGTAGCATTGGACAGCTCACTATGATAGCACCTAGTGTTAAAAAAGCCACCAAGAGAAAACATAGAGAAAAAAAATTTACCCATCATTTTGAGGAAGACTGTAATAGCAATTTCAGACCCTAAGGCCCTGCAAAATGAGTTACATAGGGTTTATTTCTACCTCAACTTCCCCCAGGCATGACATTGAAACAATTAGACGGAGTGAGGTGTTAGCTGAGTAAAGGTCAGTGCTACTTCCATTGCAATTGGTGACACGTGACAGATCTTAGTGCTGTCAGACATGCAACCTTGCAAAACAGAGCTGCCATCGATTGTTTTTACTAGCACATAGGTGTGGTTGTGAGAAATTTAAAAGATGGTGTTGTATGAATTTGTCTGACCATTCAGAGTCCATCCACAAGCCACTTCAAAAAAACTAAGAGATCTGACAAATCAAATTAAAGCAGATGATCGATCATAGTTAGATGACTTGTTTGAAAGATAGAGTTTTGCACCTTGGCTAAGGGAACTTTGCAAAATAGGTTGATATGCATTAATTGTTATAGTGATAGTATTAGTTATAGTACCTTTTGTTCTTCACTATGCACAGCAAGCAATGAACAAGGCCATCAAAGAAATCTTTTCCATTCAAGAGAGAGGGGGAAATGTAGGAAATGGGTTTGTAGAGAATTCTCAAAGCCTGACAGAAGACTTACATAGTATGCATCTATATGCAAACTTTGAGATAAAAAATGCTGACCTAAAAATGCTATGGAATAGGACAGATATTGTTGAGAGAGACATGGAACTGCAAACAAGTTTCAAAGGGAGGCGTTGCAAAAAAGACTAGATACTTTAGAGAAATGGAACTATGAAAGACGCATTGTAGTAGGACCCATGAGAGGTAATTTTAGATGATTGGCTTTAAGGCATTAGCATCATTGTGTGGCAAAAGCTGATAGGCCCAGAAATGCTTATAGTATGCTTATTGTAATTAGGAAATAGTTGGCTTCTGACTGTGATGGCATGAATTGTAACACCTGTATTGTCTCACCCTTCACATGAGACTGAAAATGGAATGAAAGTTTTTAAAATGCCTCTCAGTTTTCCCATCTCTGGGTTAGAAAAGGGCATAATCTGACAAAAGTACAAATGGAATTTTGGTTTGATTCAGTGTGATATTGTAGTTTAATGATTATGACCTTCCTGTACTTTTATTAATGTGTGGAAATTTGCTGTAAAATACCATACAAGCAGGCGTTGTTGCTCACTTCTGCATGTGTGACATTTTACCTTTGCCTTTTTATCATGGGTGTACACATGTGTCACTGGGCCATACAGACCTGGTTTCAGCCAAGGTGGCTCGAGAACAGATGGAAATGAACCATTTAAAAAATGTTTAACTCTTTCAGGACCTTCCAAATTTACCTGTCAAAGTACCAAATCATTGTGTACTATGATGAAGAGAAACACTTTAATTTCATGGAATTGTAGAATGGTTTGGGCTGGATGAAACCTTAAAGATTACCCAGTTCCATTCCCACCATGGGCAAGAACACACTGCACTGGACCAAGTTGTTCAGAGCTCAAATCAGTCTGGCCTCGAACTCTTCCAGGGATGGAATTGCCACCGGAAGAAACACAGCTGCTCTGAGCAACCTCTGCCATGGCCTCATCACCCTTATAGTAAAGAATTTCTTCTAAAAATTTAAACTAAACCTGCTTTCTTTCAGTTTGAAACAGCTCTGTCCTTGCCCGGAATCCCTGTCAAGGTCTCTTTTAGACCTTTAGGTACTGAAAGGTAAGGTTTCTATAAATTCCCCCTGGAGAGTTCTCCAGGCTGAGTTACACAATCTTTCTCAGCCTGTCTGCATATTGGAAATGCTCTAGCCTTCTGATCATTTTCTTAGCCCTTCCCTGGACCCACCCCAACAGGTCTTCATCTTTCTTATGTTGGGAACCCCAGAACTACTCTCAATCCCTCTCTCTCCAGGCTGTATTTGTGATTGACTTTGTCCCGTCCTAGATGCAGGACCCAACTTACTTTATTTCCCCAGACTGGTGAACTGACATAGGAGCTAGATTTCCTAGATAATTTAGGATTCAATTTAAAAAAAAAAAATCACTTCAATGTTCCAAAGAAACACAACTACTTAGACCACCCAAAATTATGTCAGGGAAAAGACAAATAAACACAGATATTTTGACTTTTGGCATAAGCACCTGTTCTGTTTAGGTTGCAAAAACAGAGGGGGAGTTCTGGTGCAATTAAAACAAAATCTGAAAGTGTTTTAGGTATGTGTTGTTGCTAAAAATATAAAAATATTTAATTTAGGTTTAGCAGCAATGTAGGGCCCTTGGACATAGAGTCCACACTGTGTAAATCTGTAGCAGTTTATGGAAGCCCATCCATACTCACTCATCGAAGGATTCTTCTCACACATGGCCTCACGCCTCCTCTCTCACCTTCCAGGTTTTCTTTCCTCTTTGCTGATTCAGGTCTGGGGCAGTGACCACTCCTGTTGTGTTCCTGTCATCTGCCCCACACTGTCCACCTTTCCACTCAGCCACGCTGTGGGCTCCTGCAGTCTGACCCACCCACAGCTGCTGCCTCAGAGATGCAGTCACTTCTTCAACTGCAGACAGGCTACAGCTTCACTGCCGTTCACAGTGACCTCCTCTGCTGTCCCCATTTCACTGTCCCTTTCTGTTACATGGAAAAGTGAGACCAGTCCCAAATGGCAGGTCACAGCATCCTAACATAGCACTGGATAAAGCTGGGATGGATTGCATTTTAGAAGGTTTCTAATCCCTCCGTAAATAGAGCCTTGATGATAGCTAAACTACTTACATCACTATCAGGTAGATAAATTTAACTCAGGTGATCCCACCAAAGGTGTTTATTATTATTAAAGATGAGAAAATAACTCTTTTCTAAGAAGATTTCTCTAGTGCTGTGTTTGCCTAAAGCACAGTGATCAGTGGTGTTCTGATTCAAGGTTCAGATTCTTAATAGCTTTTGAAATGCTAATAAAGCAATAGGTAGTGGAGGCATTTCTATTTTGAAGGATGCATTAGCGATCTATGATTTCCTCAGATGTAATTTATTTTAATAAATAAAATTGCTTTTACTGTGCTGCTTATCCTCTCAATAGAAAGATAATTTAGCTATGTTTAGACACAATTACAAGCAATGCTTTACCAAAGCTCCATTTGACTCTACATTCATCACTTCAGAGAGGTCGAAGTAATGTTTTATTTATACTCTTCGCTGATTGGTTAAGTATGCCAAAAGTCTTGGTCTCAAAACTGTATTAAAATGAATATTTTTTACAAATATTTATGGCTTTTGGATTCTATTTCAGCTATAGTCAAACACGAATACTTGACACATTCACAATAAAGCCAGTTTTATCTAATTGTAATAATTGTAAAAAAAAAAATCAAAAATACTTTTCCACTGGAAAACTGTCCACTTTCAGGAGCAAATTTCATTGAAAAATACCATTTCTCCTATATATCTTAGATATCCCTACTGTGTTTTCACCATATTAATGCCTAATGGCTTTGTGAACAAATTCCTTTTACGTCCAGGCAGTTCCTACGGAGTAGATTGTTTGCAAAAAAAAAAATCCTCATTGATCTTTAGATGACTGTGAAAGAGAAATAGATGCAGTAATGTTGTCTAATGTGGTCACAGGATAAGAAAACTCTTGTTGTGCCCCCTTACAAAGGCAACAACCCTCTTGTGTTGCCTTTTGGTTGCCAACAGACCTACCTGTTCATCAGCCTTCTACTTTTTTTCCCACCCCCCTGGTGGACAAGTCTCACTGGGAGATTTCAGCATGATTTCATGACCACCAGTGTAGCAGTAATGAGGAAGACTGAGATAGTGATAGAATTGCTTTAAAACTTTCTGGAAGAGAAGGCTTTAATTTTTAATGTTTATTTTTTCATTAAAACACAGGGGCCAGGGGAAACAACCCACTGGGCTTAAGCAACGGGACAAGGGGTGGCCCAGGCAGTTGACACATTCCAAATTTACTCTCAAGGTTATCATTGTCCAGCATACTCTACATTACTTTCTTTGTTCAACTGTGATGAACATCCTTTCTTAGAGTACCATCTTATAAAGTCACGACAACAACCTGACAAACAACTGGACTAGTTGACAGAGCAGTGCATCAGCCAAGTACGTCTTCATGACAACTCTTTTGATAAATGCTTTCAAACAGATATGCTTTGCCTGGGTTGTTTTTTTTTTTTTAATTATTATTTTGGGGGTTTTCCTCCCAAAAGCCAGACAAGTTCTACCATGTGTTTTCGTGTTCTTTATTTTAAAGAATAATACGAATGACTGTGTATGAAGGCTCATACATGTGTATGTGTGTGGTCACCATATAGCTAGCAAAGCTCTATCAAAATAAAATACAATACAATACAATACAATACAATACAATACAATACAATACAATACAATACAATACAATACAATAAAATAAAATAAAATAAAATAAAATAAAATAAAATAAAATAAAATAAAATAAAATAAAATAAAATAAAATAACAAGCAGTGGCACAGAGCTCCATTCACTTACTTGTCAGTCTGTGTACAAGACTGGAAGAATTGTCTCTAATGATGCTTCTTTCTTTGTTAGTATTTAAAAGGGCAAAATCATCATGGAGGTCACTTTTGACAAACCTGTTTATTTTCCATTTTCCACATTTCCATTTTCCAGCATTTGCTGAGCATCCCTCTCAGTTAGTGATTTAATTTATTATTTTATCTGCACTACCCGCTTCTTTCCTTAGCCTTTTTCCCCTTTTCACTCCTTGAAAACTATAATGACTAGAATCAAATAAAATGTCAACATTTGCAATTCCAGAGCTTCATTTAAGCAATAAAAATAATAATTAAAAGGGTAAAACCTTAGAGAGATTTCTTCATTTTATATGGTTTGCCAGAGATGATACACATTCAAAAAAGCCAGTAAAAGAATTAATTAGAAACAGCTAAAGCTCAACAAGCTATGCAAGTTAATGAAGCAGAGAGGGAAATGTCATCTTTGAGACCCAGAGCTACATTGGCTTGGATAATATATACTCCTGCCTTACTCTCCTAACTAAACCTCTTTTAATCTCTCCTCTAAAAAAATCAATGCTAATGACACTGATTTACCAGGAAATGACAGGCAAATAATACCACAGGAATTGTTCTTGTTTAATGGTAACTTAGTTCTGAAGAAGAATGGCAAGGATTTTATTTTGAAGTGTTGGTTTGCTAATTGCAAATTACTTTAGACTTTTTTTCCATTTTCTCCTTCTGTTTTCTTTTGCAGCTGATCCTGAGTTAGAGTAAAACCTTCCTTTATTATCTGCAAGAAATGGTAAATATCTTACAGATTCAGTCAAGAAAGATTCACTAGACTACTCTCTCTGCTAAGTTTCTGCTGCTTTTTCACTTCATCTTTTATTTGTTCTGCTGCAAGGTAAATGAAGAACAGCAAAAATTATTGCATATAAGCAATACTAACTAACGGGTCTTGTTCTCCACCAGCAACTTATGTATATTCACACTTGCAGAATAATACATGGTATTGGAGGAGGAGTTCTTTATTCGAAAAAATGAGTCAGACGTTAGCAGTAATGAAATCACACAAGACAAAGGAAAATTAACTTTTTTTTTGAGTAAGTATTAAAAAATAATGAGAGAAAAGTATTTATAAAATTTCCTTTTATTTTGGAGAGTGTTTAACAGTACTGTCCTATTAGCCAAGTCTTCCAGTCATACAAATATTCCTCCCAAATATTTCATAAGCAGCTCCCAGTACTGTCCTATTATGATGTCTGAACCTCTTCCAGTAGTTCTGAGTTAATTTTCAGTAACACTTCTGAACTCTCTTCCCAGAGTTCATGGTAAGAATTGTCATGAGTTTTCCATTCTTTCTTCTCATTGTTCCAAAAATTTAGTTTTTCCTTGTAGCAACCTAAAGAGGGATTCATGTCATGTATATTTAGATGCTGAAGGTGTTTTTAAGGGTTTTTTTTCTTCTTTCAGTGAAGATTTGCCTGTGCACAGAAAGCCTATATCCTAGTCATGCATTTTCTAGGTTGATACATAAGGTTGATAAGTACGAAAAAAAGTACATAAATTATGAAACTGGACCAGTGGTTTTCTAATGGATGGCTAAAATTTCCTTACTCTAAATTTTATGCTTTCATCTTAACATTTTAGTCATACTGTACGTATGGGTTTTTTTTGTGGTTGGTGGTGGTTTTTTGTTTGTTTGTTTGTTTTTTACAGACATGGAAAAACATTTTGATATTATTTTCTTTTTATACATGTATGAGTTATTGGCATAATTTTGTTCTAACTTGATAATCAATTATGGACTTTGTGACTCCGGTTAAGGTAATCTGCTGGGTGATCTGGGTGGTTCAAATTGCTCCTGCAGGCTTTAAACCTGTGGAATAGGTGTGGTGGAAGGAAAACCTCCCTGCAAATGGTCATCTTTTCCAGGAAAAAATATGGCAAACTGGATAGAGAAAATCATATACAGACTGATCTCTTAGGATATGTGCCAACATCCCATAGGGATGCTTCACACAAGCCTGAGACTGATATCAGCTCTGGATCCCTAGTCCACAAAGTTCCTGGTTTCAGCTGTGAGGAATGCAAAATGTGTACAACACTATTTACCTCCTATTTTGCACTGTTGTGAGCAGTAACATACAAATCTATTGGATATTCATTAATATTTTTAAAGTTATCTAAGAACCTTATCTCAAAGGTGTCATATCCTTGCGAAGCTTTATTACTGCTATCACACAGGAGAGCCATGAGAACTAATTAATTAATATTTGTAGAGTATCTTGCAAATGCAAAGTGCAATGTGAATATGGATCATTATTATTTATTATCCTAAAAGATATATGGGAGAGCCTGAGCTCCTTTTAAGTTGCACTTCTATTGCATCAAAGTGGGCATAACACTGCCTTAAGGCACCTGCTGAGGATTCAAAAGCAACAAGGATGATCAAGTATCTAAGCAGCATGATCAGTAAGGAAAGAGCAGAGTTTATGCTAAAGAAAAGATTGATGTGGAAACCAGATAAAAAACTTCAAATACTTTAAATATGCAAACAGAAAGTACATAATCTCTCTCTATACCCACTAGATATTGGATAGGCACAACAGAAGAAATTATGTGGAATGAAAAATAGAAAGATGTTTTGAAAAAGGAAGATCGTTTACTCTGCATTTTTTTCTGCAGGGTTAGGACTTCTCTGCAGAGGTTTTGTAAATGCTATGCATGTATCTGTCAAGAAAGAGTAATATATTTTCTTACGTATTTTGGAAACTTACTGGACAATACAGAATCATTGACTCAGAATGGCCTGGGTTGGAAGGGATTTAAACAGTCACCCAGTTCCACTCTCCTGCCAATGAGCAGGACATCTTCCATGAGACCATGTTGCTCAGATCCCCATCCAAGCTTGCCTTGAACACTTGCAGGGATGGAACTATGATCTGTTTTAATCCCCAGACAATATTATTTGTCATACTGTGCGTCATCAAGTTAGGAAGGGCTAAAAAAGTGTATAAATTTGGTACTTAGGGACATGGGCCAGTGGTGGGCTTGATAGAGCTTGTTAATTGTTGGATTGAATAATTTTAGAGGTCTTTTCCACCTTTAATTTTTCTATGACTGTATGATTCTATGACCATGGTTTGAACCATGGCTGCGGTGAGTTTTTAAGGTGGATTAGCATGGACATAAATCTTGTTCCTCTGATGACTGAGCTCAACATCCTTACCCAGTTTCTGATGCAATATGAGTGAACAAGCATGCCCTCCATTTTTGTATCTGGTCCTACATTTGTTAGTCAAAATATGCAGGAGAAAGTGTTTGCTTCCCTCACAGACCAGGGTACATTTTTTTTTTCTTCATCCAGTTAGCTCTTTATATATGCAAAGTTAAACTCAAACTGCAATCTCAGCTTTGAGGAACATGTTGGGTATTGTCTTTTCTTTTGTGTGATTTTTTTTTTTAAATTATGGTCATAAAAAGAAATTTTTAAAACAAAGAAAGAATATTCAAGCTGTAAGAAGTGATCTTTTTAGTCTCCCACAGCTTCCAAGAAAACTTGCAGACTATATTTACTTTTATTTTCTTCCCCCGGAATTACTTGGTGAGTCTTAACATGAAGAAGATGTCTTTTTCCCGGTTATTCTCTATATCACTTCTCTCTGGGTGATGTCTGTCTGTTTTCCCCCCTTCTGCCCTTTCACACTGTAATGCTTTATGGAAAACACTGTGCCTACATACTGTGAACTCAAAAAGATAGCTAAGTTAATAAACAAAACCAGCAGTGCTGCTTTTCCCCATGTTTGTTGTTCAACCATTACTTGGGAAAGTGCTTTAGTAGGGTAAAAAATACGAAGACAAGAAAGGAAGTGAGAGGAAGCAAACTAGCCTTAGTAATATCTTTTTTTCAAAGATATATATAATGGTATATAAATGTCATTTATATATATATAATGTATACAAAAATTGTATCAATTCCTTTTAATTTGATAATAAATTTTGCTGTATGCTTATTGGTATACATACCATGTATACCAATATACCAGGAGCATGTTGGCAAATAAACCAGCCCAAAATGGATGCTTTTAAGTGAGGTAGTGAAAGTGGTCATGAGCTGGCACTGTGCACTTGCGGCCTGGAAGGTCGATCATTCCATGGCCAAGGGAGGACAGTGTCCCTCTCTCCTGCACTCTTGTGGGACCCCAGCCAGGGTGCTGGGCACCACTCTGGGGTCCCCAGCACAAGAAAGATGTGGACCTGTTGGAATGAGTCCAGAGGATGCCATAAAGATGCTGAGATGGCTGGAGCACCTCTGCTCTGGAGACATTCTGGAGGAGTTGGTACTGTTCAGCCTGGAGGAGCCCCTGGGGACACCTGACAGCCCCTTCCAGTACCCACAGAGGACTTATAAGAAAGTTAGAGAGCATTTTTTTTTAATGTATTGTTATAGTGACAGGACTATGGGAAATAATTCTAAACTGAAAGAGGGTAGATTTAAATTGTGTGCGAGGAAGATGATGATGGTAGTGAAGCATTGGAACATGGAAATAACGAATGACTTGACACTGGACAGCTTCATGGTCAGGATGGGTGGAGCTTTGAACAACCTGATCTAGTGAAATATGCCCCTATCCATGACATTGGGGTTGGACTAAGAGTGTCTTTGAAGGTCTCTTCCAACCCAAACCATTCTATGATTCCAATGTGCAGCAGCAAATGCATCTTAATTTTTTGTGCATTTGTTCATTTTCCCCACGGGCTTCAGTGTGATAGACATACCTGTGCCTCTGAGTGGCATAATCTGGATGAAATGTTCAAATTGGAGTTATTCTGAACATGAGAGTTCAGCAGAAGTGTTGAGTTACTGCTATAGTTTCAAATGCACAGGGAATCAACATTTCTTCCAGTCCAAAAAGTAAGAGCAACTCACATTTTTAATGTAGATAAACAGCAATATTTCTTCAATTTATTTAATTATTCTGTGCTCTGTTAAACAGTGGCACAGCCATTACTTTGCAACTCACAGGCAATGCTGTGAGAAGAAGAAAAACAACCAAACAAACATTATATTTGGTACTTTCACAGTCGTACATGCTTATCTGAAACCTCCTGTATATTTTTAAATATACTGCCATGCTCTGGATGGCAGCAGAAGGAATTAATACCCTAATGTCTATGAGTCAGTAAAGCCTAAAGGCCCAGATACTTTAAGATATGCAGGTATGACCAGAGCCTACAGAAACCACCACGTGGTCGGCAGGAAGGTATCTAAGTGATCTGATCAACTCTATACAGAGAATTCATGACCAAAGAGGTATTATGCCAAGCTTCTTTATACAGCGACTGAGAGAAATAGACTTTTTAATTCACCTTGGAGTTTCCAGTCCTCAGGAAAAACTGTCACTGATACTAATAACTAAAAATCATTGAGGAATAATTACACAGAAGTTGGAAAGATACAGATTTCAAAGAGAAATCTGGCTAAAAAAGGCAAAATTCGACCATAACTGTTTTTACTGGCTTTAAAGAGTATCTGCACTGACCACAGGTTGAGGATGACTGAGCTGTAGCTATGTGCCATTTCCAAAGGAAGCATAAAGGGTGATTGCCTGAACAGGAGAGTAAGATCTCATGAAGGTAAATTTCCCTGTATCATTCTTTATCCCAATCCAAAAACTTTAATAACTTTATTTCTTATTAAAGCATCTTTTTCCTTGTTCATGATGAAAGAAGTAATTTACAGGAAAGCTCAAGCTTCTTTTTATTCAATACTTACAGGGTCTTACTTTTTTTTTTCCTTATTTTTTTCTTGTCTATGGTTCCTTCAAATTAAGTGGTTCCTTGCAATTAATTTGCTGTGAAAGGTAATCCTCATCTCAAACCACTCTTTTGGCAACATCAGCATTTGATACAGTAAATAAATTTTCAGTTATCTTCATATTCTACCAACTATACCAAGTACTGTCCCACCAGAAATCATGATCAGGTGTTAAAGACTTCTGAGAACTAAATGATCCAAGCTCAGAAGCTCTGAATC
The DNA here is from genome assembly GCF_021018805.1 of Prinia subflava. NCBI lineage: Eukaryota > Metazoa > Chordata > Aves > Passeriformes > Cisticolidae > Prinia > Prinia subflava. The sequence continues at coordinate 78,594,741 of NC_086283.1, read as the reverse complement.
CCATGATAAATTATACAAAAGGGACACTTGAATAGATTTGTAACTGATTTTGCTGCTCAGAACACCTCCATTTCAATTAGAGGTAACCAAGAGGCATGACACTGAAGAGCAAAACTAATAATTTTTGCTGATGTCAAGAAAGGTTATGGGAGGTGAGGGGATAGAAGCAATGAGTTCCATAAAACGTACAGAATACAAGTGCCTCAGTCCTTGTTTTATGTCCTTGAAGTCAAGAAGGGCTGTTCTATTTTGTCTTTACAGATAGCTGTGGCACTGTCCTAAAGAACGAAGCCTATCCACAGCAGGGTAACTCTGGCCTCAGGAATACTCAGGTGGAAACTGGACGGTGAACATTTCACTGGCTGCAGATAGTATTTCCTACCTGGTTGCATGCGCGCAGTTTGCGTCCAAACGTGCAGGGTGGAAATCCCAACAACCAAGACAACCAAAACCCCAGTATTTACAAATCTTCTGTGAAATTGCAGCAAGATTTTTACCAACTGCCAGGCAGCCCTCTGGACTACTAGCCTGATTCTGACTTCTGTGAGTCCCAAATGTTTAAGTACCACTGACCCCACTGACCCCCATCAATTTCTTCCCAATTTTAGCAGTCTTGATCAGGTTATCTGTGTTGGGCAGTGGAAGGTAGGTTGGCTGGTCCCCATGTATTAACAACTAAAATAGCATTTTCCTTCTGGGCTTTTTTTTTCCCAACTCATTCAAGGAAAATGAATAGGCCACACAGATGTGACCTGTGTTACCACATACAACTGATTAGACTATGCCAGTGTAAATTATTTCTCTGTCCCACTGTAGATCAATTATAATTCACTTCAGTGGAAATCCTTCCCTTGGATATCTAACTACTTTTGTGCCAATATTTTGTGAACCCAGTATATTTACTGGTTCTAAACATGAAGGCCATATTTTTATAGGTACAGTAGAGTTATGTTTCTGTGTTTTATAGGTGTTATTCACTGGAAGGTCAGACCTCAATGTAATTAATAAATCTCTCTGTGAGCTTTTAAAACTTTGATCTTGGTCTTTGTACATGTGGTTCACCACTTATTCAAAACACTTAAACTAGGTTTTGGGGTCCTGAAAAGCTGAAAAGAGTAGGATTTTGCTCCCCTTATCACTAGTTATGAAATCGAATTGTCCACTTTTCTTAGAGCATCTGTATACACAAATGTGGTCTAGGAAATGGTCTTACAGCAAGGAAGAGTCAGTCTCAGTGACATCTTGCCATAAAAAGAAATGCACACGATTTGAGAAAGGTAAAAACACAGAGACAATCCCCACCCAACGACAGATAAAGTTTAGCCCCTGAGAATTGTATTTTAGTATGCTATGTATGCTATTGTATGTGGCTCTAATACGAGAGTTCCTGAGAAATTATCTCAGTCTCTCAAATCTAACAACAAAACTTCACAGAATACAGTTTAGGCCCTTAAGAAATCATGTATGCTGTGTTTAAATAATAACTACTTCAAGGAGTGGATCTCCTCTAATTTATAGTGGCTCCTTAGGGAGAATCCACATGAGGAGCACAGGGGATAAATCAGGGCAGGGGAGAAGTAATTTTGGCAGCAGGAGAAGAGAAGCACCTGGAGCACATCTTCAACTGGTAGATGACATAACTGAAATGATTGCTTTTAGTACCAGTGTTAGTATTGGAATATTGTTTCCCAAACAGTGATAAGCAGCTGTATTTTTTAACTTTATTTATGAAATAACTTTGTCTAGAAAACTGCTGCATGGGGTAACGTCTACCTTGCTGCTTTGTAATATAGATGTCTGCACAGGATTGTGAGTATGTATGTAAGTTAATGTTTCTCTGTGTGTGTTCCTTGTTATAGTCAAATTCTAGGGGTAGGTTTTTCTAAAAGATGCATATATATTACAACATACATGTCTTTTCCACCCTTCTACTTTATAAAAACAGGGGGGTTTGCAATAGCAAAAAAAAAAAAAAATCAACAAAAATTATAAATTTCAGCCTAGTTTCCCTTGCAAAAGTACTAAAAAATATTCTGGGAACTTAAAAATTTTGGAAACATGTTTCAATGCATTCAATTCCTTGTAGTTTTCAGGATGATCTGTGTACCCCGGCTGTCAATAAAGATAGCATGGGTTTGTCAAATTGGAAAAAAGCTAATACAGTGATTATTATTTCACTATACAATGTTAAAAAACACTCTCTGAGAATAAGTATTGTCACAACTGATGCAATAAAATCATTCATCATGTTAATGGCCCCATCAAAAACAATGCGTAATCTGTACCTCAGGCAGGTGGGCAAATCTAAGATCAGATAGATATGCAAATTCAGTTTTACTTTTGTACTACTTTCCTTTGGGATCTTATGTGGGTTGCTCACTCTCTCACTTCAGAGTATTTAGATTTTGAAGAGAACCTGGTCTGAAATTTGCTGGTGAAACTTTGCCCATGAACAGACTGTCAAATCATGTGGTTTGGGGTAGCTAATTAAACCCCCAAATACTTAAGCATGTGGCTAATTCTGAATGCATAAATGGTTCCATTGTAATCAACATCTAAGTACATTTTGGAATTATAAACTTATGAAGCATCTTAAATTAGGGGAAAAAAAGCCTCTTTGAAATCCTCCCTTCTCTTCATTTCAGAATCTTCCCCAATGAATCGAATGCTTTGCTTATCTGAACTCTGGCTTGTAAAGAAAACTGATATCTCAGTTTCAATGCATTTGACCTTGATGACAACTTTGATGTTAAACTTTGCAAAGCTAAATGGGCTCTTGTGCTGTTAAACCTTTCATAAATTGCACAGAGTACATGGGAAAAATAAAAATATTTTAAAACATGCTATAATAAAAAAGAAGAAAATAAAAGGAAAAAAACATAAGTTGATGGCATGTTTTCCTGAATTTGGGCCCTATTCAAGCACAGATCACTGCCACATGCCACTGTGCCATCCAGTCCCCTACTCACACAACTATTGCAAATGGTATCATTTTGCAACTAATTTACTCGCTTAGTTTTGGCCATTAGTCATTCCCAATATCCTCAATCTGCAGGTAATTTTCCACATTATTAGTTACCCACCTGTCTTATTAAACTGGACTTTCTGAAACCCTGTGTGTCTACATTTTCTGCACCTTTAGATCAAGCAAATAATTGCCTGTACCTGGATGGAAGGATTTAATAGGAAGATTATAGTTGATTCCAAAAGTTAATAACTATAACATCTGGTTTCTCTTTTTAACATTTAAATGATAAATTCAGTTCAAGAAGAAAGGAGAAAAAAAAGTAAGAACACAGAAGAATGAAATGTTCTTATCATTTATAGGACAAGTTAAATTTATATGGGCAGAATGTGGGTTTTACTTTTTCCCCTTTAATGTTCCACTACCTTGACCCAAAGGGACCAATCTTTATCACATTAATAGAGGGAATTTCTCAATACCAAGACAAGATTTGGCTCTTTTTTTCTTTAAAAATGTCAAGTGAGCTGCATTATGTAAAATCTTGTTTATCTTCTGCTGCTCTTTGTGATAGACTATGGCTGTTCTGAGATGCCTCAACTTGTTTCCATTCAGACCTCTATTAAACCATCTGCATGGGAAGAGTTTTAGATATTGCTGGGTAAAACTGGGAACATTATTTACCCCAATCAGTTCTGGAGATAGGGGGGAAATAGAGAAAGTGAGAATGAAGAAGGGAAAAGAATCTGGGGTCCTGATGCCTGGACCTGAGATGCTTAGAATTGCATTGGCAGCTGTCCACAGGCACAAGTGCTATTTTGCATATAAATTGGCACACTTAAAAAAGATGCACACATCTTTAGCAGATGCATTTTCCTTGGTAGGCAAATAAAAAGTTGCTTGTTGCTTAAGTTCACCTGCAATGAAAACAAAATGCCCAAGAGCTATTCAAGAGGAATAACAGACTTGAGCTCCAGACTACATGACTCATTAGTCTTTATGGATTCCACATCCAAATCTAAGTGTCAAAGACCTGACAGCCACCCAGGGGAAAAAGTAGTTTCAAAAAGAGATGAGTATCATAGGCACATGGTGGATAGTGTAATTAATCTGTCCAGGTGAAACTCTCCTTGGGGAAACATTTACTCCTCAAGTCTTCAAGATTCACTGAGTATGGTAGTAGTAGAAATGGAAGGAGCTATCCCAGTCCTGTTGCTTCATCTAGGGTTAAAACTAGTATCTCCCTCTTTTAAGTATTTTTTTTTCAAAATGCTCAGATTCACTAAATTCAACTGGAAACATCTTGGATCTTCAGTAAACTCTGATATGGAAGAAAGTTGTTATATCCTTTTTTGAGCCTTTTCTTCCTTTCTGAAGGTTGGGATTGAGAGGTCTCCCTTACAGAGATCTAAGCACAGAAATTAATACAAATTATTTTTTCCCAGATCTACTATATGGACTCTTCTGCTCCTTAAGTGGTTTATCTATGGCGAAAGAGACTTCCTGAATTCCATGTCAACTGAAGGATTTGAAACCAAACATCTTCTTTTATCCATCCTGTATCCTACATTAAGTTTCTTCATATACTGATAAAGAATAAATAAAAAGAGCTGAGTGTTCCTGAAAGCAACAATACTGTTTTAATATATGTTATAATATGCATGACCATCCTCTGGCCCAGCTGAAATCTATGACAGAAAGCTTGTCAACTTCATCACTGTGGATTTACCAATAGCTGTCTTTATTCTGCTTCAGGCACTTCACTGCATGTTCAGTGTGTTGTTGATTGTGAAACAGTTACTTTGGATTTAAACAACTGAAAAATATAACTTCAGTACACTGGCACTGCACTGCCAGCTCTGTCTCTGAGGTGTTTTCTGTGTTGATTTTGACTCCTTTCTTAATTCTCACCTCATTCCAGAAAAAAACTTCACAAGTCTGTCCTATAGTGCTATTATAACACTATATGAAATCCTGTTGTCATTCTCGCCAACAGTAAAATTCATATTTAGACAGTATGAACTAAGACTGATATCTTTAGAAACATGTGCAGAGCATAGGAACTTGGATTTATATACTTTTGCCAGAAGTTGAAGTATTTTCCTCCTTACATAGACTGAAACTTGCTAGCTGTAAAATGGACATAAAGCTAATTGACTAGTTCATGAGTGTTTAGTGAGTACTGTTTATATTTATATCCTTTTTAAAGAAGGAAAAAAATAACTCATATTGTCATTTATATTTATATTTATTTACAAGGTACTTTAGGCTGCTTAATTAATGAATCTATAAATTTCCATGTTTGCCTTTCTCCCTCCCTACCATCTGTCCTCCCCGCCT